>NW_027113471.1:83476-89025 GCF_000696795.3 Halyomorpha halys
TAAATAAAATAACATAATGATAAAATAATATATACAATATTTACACAATCGACCTGAGGATCCCTGAGCCCACTCTATCCCCCGCGTGTGAGGGGTAGAGCAGAGCTCAAGAGATCCCAGCGCATCCCTCTCGCCGCATCACTGGTAATGAGCCAGTGGAGGCTGAGCAAGTGCGCTAAATCAGCAAATACTCAACTTGAGTGGAGAATCTGACCATTGCCAGAACTCCAATTACTGTAGTAAAACACAGTTTTTCCATCTTTTTATTGCTGTTTTATGTTTGTAACTAAGCTACTTATAGACAGTAGTTAAAATTGTTATTTTATTATTATTACTTTTTTTTCTCGTTTTCAAATATTTTTGGTTATTCTCTAGGGAATTTACTTAATTTTCATTTGATTGATTTATTTTGAATTTTCTAACCTCAGTTATTTACTCATTTTGCTATTATTTATCTACTTTCATTTGTTTAAAATGTGTGTATTTTTTATGCATAATTGGTATGATTTAATACGTTCAGCTTTAACACTCATTGCCCATAAGTGTAGTATATTGTATTACTTCAATAAAAAAAATCTATTATTTTTAATAATGAACCATTCAAATTAACCAATAAATGAAATAGTTTAATATCCTCCCTCTCAAACTATGGGGATCTTTAAGAATCCGTCCGTACACCGTAGAACGTTCGCGATTTTCCTCTGGGACTACTGCGTCAAACTGTCGATTACTAATAGATGATGGAAGCGAATATGTAAGTGGTACGGCACTGTGCTACTATCCATCCATCTCCAAATACCTGAAATCCGGCTGTGGCAGATAGTTATTTTCCGTTTCAATGTACCCTTGAGTCAGCCCTGTGGGTTCGCGAACCCTCTGGAATCCACTCAGCTTCATGAAGTGGTTACCCTTAATTGGGTAAAACTCTGGCGGTCGAGCACGATTCTTACTAAATCACCTCCTTGCACAACCGTCAGTCTAGTAATAGTTCTTCCTTAAAAAGTACTGCCACATCTGACCCTTCATGAGTGGAAGGGGTAGAGGTTAATTTTTTATTTTATGGGCGACAAAGTCACATATTGATTGACACCACTGGAACTGGCATTTTCGGAGTTTAATGTCTCAGCAATAAATCAAGATATTGGAAAAAAATATTTTTTATGTCATCAAATGATCATATTAAAGACTGTTTAAAGAAAAAAAAATCCAAAAGTATATAAATTTGGTTTGTTACTATATAAAATATGAACGTTTGTTACTAACCTCTTTGGGTTCGGAGATTTCCTCCTGTTCTTGTTTTGTTTTTCATTGAGTTTTCAGATATTATGATATTTGATAGTTGTTTTTTAAGAGAGAAATAAGTTCATAAAAAAAAGAAAAAAAAATATTTAAATCGGAAAATTATTATAAAAGATAAATGATGGTACATTTAACATTTCATTTAAATCTTTTATGGAATTCGTAGTTAAGAAATAGAAATTATAAAATGTGTGTAAATGTTTAATTTACATCGAATTTTCAAATTTGTTCATTCAGTCATTATATAGAAATTACTCGAATCCAACAATAGTAAAGCATTGCAGACTCATATCGATTTTAATATTTAGCATTTTAACTTCGTTTGAACTTTGAAGATAACTGATGTTTAGTATTGGATGTTAAAGAATGGACAAGAGATTTGAGCTACGTGGAATAGTGTAAGGGCGATATATAAGAGGAACAGCTTACAGTCTCGATACATGGCGCACTCTAGTCGTTCTATCAAATATTTAGAAGCAATAAAGACAAAAGCCCTTTATCATGTCTGCTTAATGTTCGGTCCGTGTTATCTTGGCGGAGCTGTGGTGTAGGCACTACAGCCCCACTATACATCTTCACTATACAGCCTCACTCCTCCTAACACGTATAATTTTTACTTTCACTTGTCTATATTTGGAATATATAGTAAGAGAGTGAAACATTTTAGAGGAGTTCGACCAACGGATTAGAGAAACACCACTATGACGGGCCCGGCCAGCATGGTTGAAAAACTGGCTGAATGCCCCGATACCTTCGACCTGGAGGACAATCTACCAGAGAGCAAACTACTTCCCTTAATCCTCGTCAATGCTAAATTTTTTTATTATTTATTGTAACTTACAACTGTACCAAAAAGAATATAACAAGTAAATATGTGGAATGTAAACACTTGAAAATCTTAGGCAGGAACTTCCCAATGATAGTACTTCAAATATTAATTTAAATCAGAAGTTCCCGTGACCATCTTCTTTTCTGGCACCTCGGAGGATTATCGGGGGTTGTTAAGAATGAAAGATTAAGAACTAATGGGTTAGGATGGGTAAGGAGTTGGGAATGAAAAGATACATTATAACCGCAAATTTTGATTTATCCTTAGTTATACGTTTATCGTTTATAGTTGCCCACGCTCAGCGGAGAAGGGGGTGAGTTAAAGGAAAATTAAAAAAATATATATATATATAATCACAAAAGGAAAAAAAAGGACAAAAAATAAAGAATAAATTACTGCTTTAGGCGCCACGTTATTTTTTCCTTGGAAATAACGAAAACCCTGAAGCATTATGCCCACAATATAACTAAAATATACCCCTATCTAAACAATTGTTGACTTCTGACCACTGGCGACCACCTTTACATGTAGATAACAGAAAACCTGGTGTTACCTATCCACCTGACAACAACAAAAAAAAAGTAAATAAACAAGTTGAAACCAGAGAAAGAACAGCAGAACTATTAGTAAAAAAGTTTAATAATAATAAGACATATGTACACAGAATGAAAAGGAAAAAAAACGAATTCTTATCAATTAATAAAACTTATCGGTTGACTTAACCTTAAGTTAAATGCTCAACCTTAATAACTATATTTACATTATTATTCTCTTATCCAGGACATGCTGAAGAAACGTTACTGCACTATATCCCCACTTCTAGTGTTAATGACCGTCCATTGAAGTAAAACACCATAATTTTGAAAAACAAAACATATATGACAACATTTCTCATATGGTGCTATTTTGGTTTAAACAGTAAAAACAGAGGGCCTTTAAACTATTACCACTTCACATTTAACAATCGTAACGTGTTCTAAAATTATAAATTATAAACCTTCACAAAACCAAAACCCACTCGTCTGAACATACGTGTTCAAAATCAAAACTGTCGCCTTCACCAAAAAACAAAACCCACTCGTCAGAACCCATCGCTCGTGTTTTGTTTTCACCATGACAACCGTAACACCCCTTGTCTACGCAGATATCGCCAGTATTTTTATTTAACCATGGCAACCGTAACAGCATATTTATTTCGGGCCAAATTTGCAACGAAAGAGATGTTAAGGTTTTTGTGGTTGCGTTTATTTGTGAAGTAATAAGGAGCATCAAAGATTTTACGAAGGATTTTGGATTGTAAGAATTGGATACGTAGGTAGAGGCCAATGAGAATTCAAGATTTTAAAAGAAATATGATATAGTTTTATTTTTCATTTATTGATGATTTTTTTTCTGGTTCATCCATATACAATAACGGAAAGGATAATAAAAGTTCTCCAACGCATAATATGTTATTTATGACTCCAATATTTTTCCCAGAAGAGATTCTTGACTAACTGGCTTTTCCTGCGGATATCAGAGCCGCCATTATATATTTGGTTCATTAGTAACCTGAAGCGAAGGACACCTGCTAACAAGAACATGAGATACAAAGAAGGAATCCCTTATCCCCTTCCTCCTCGTGTCCTTTATAGTGGACAAAGCGCCCCCGTTCGATGTATCTCCTCCTCTTCGGGGAAACTTTAATAGAAATGCTCTAGTTCACAACGAGCTATCATCGAGTGGATCAATAGATATTCAATACCCCTTCTGTCACTTCGTTCCTTCTTTAAATTGGAGAATACAGCATTTGTTATTTTTATTTATAGCTTATAACAACGGGATGGGTAAGCACAATTGGACAGAGCCTTTGCTGGAACTGGGTTCAAAGCAGGCCTGTATGGACTCACTTAAGGCCTAAATTTTCTTTAGATCTCTATTTTATGAAATAATCATTTTTTTTAATTATTTATTTAATGTAATTTACAACTGTACAAAATAATACAATAGGTAAATATGTTGTATGTTTCATATACACTTGAAAATCTTGGGAAGGAACCACCCATTGGTGGTACTTCAAACATTAATTTAAATTAGAAGGTCCCGTGGCCATCTTCTTTTCAGACGCCTCGGAGGATTATCAGGGATTGTTAAGGATGAAAGATTAATAATTAATGGTTTAGGATGGTTAAGGAGTTTGGAATGAAAAGACGCATATCTGTTTTGGGTCAAATCTGCAACGAATGGGATGTTAAGGTCTTTGTGAATGAGTTTATTTGTGACGTAATAAGGAGCATCAAGGATTTTACGCAGGATTTTGGATTGTAACGATTGGATGCGGGAAGAATTTGATCATTTAAAGATTGAAATTTCTTACATTTTTTTTTTTTTTTTAAATGAAATAAACAATAGTTTATTATTCTTGGACTAGGTCACTTTTGAACAATTATAAGGTTAAACAATATACTGCCCTAAACAGTGTGGTCCTACTTAATTTTTTTTTAGATTCAAAAACTTTATATATTGATAAATATTACAATCTCCCACACCTTTGTGAGCAATAGATAATAGTGAAGACTGATCACATTCAAACTAAAATAAAATAACATAAAAAGAAAAAGAAGATAGAAAAAAATAAAACCTCTCTTGAAATATATACAAACAGAAGGATAAAGAAAATGAACATAATAAAACTATGTGCATGAAAAAATAAATATATAAAATAAAATAATTGCTCTACACACCTGTAACACTCCATTCTAACTAAAACCATATTTACTAAATGTATTATGTAATATACAGTTGTAAATTTCAATAAAGTTATTAAAAAAATAAGAGATTGTCCTTGAAGATGGCCGAATTGGCCGAAACGTTAGACTATTGATATAATAAAGAATGTCGAGACTTAATAAGGATACCATTTGATTTATTTAATAAATGTTTAACCTGTTAAATGTTAAGTATAGGATTGGGAGAAGCCTAATTTAAATTCCATGTAATATGTTAAATGCAGAAGAGCTTCTATCTTCACGAGAAAATAAAATATCCAATAGTTTACATACATCATCTTCCCTTGTTCCTTTTCATTTCTTTATTGTTATTTTTATCCAGTACTTAAATTGGGTTTAAAAACGTCTAAAACAAAAGCAGGACTAAACTATAATGAACTACGAGCAGCTAACCTATGAGAACTGCAGCAGACAAAATGGTGTGTAGCTCAGCTGGTCTGTTGCATGACTCCATACTCCATTTAGCAGACCTATTAACGATTTTAAATGTTACATCCCGTTACTTAGGACTACATCTCGACAAACGACTGACATGGAATCCTCATACAAGACTAAAAGGACAAGAAACTGCTCGTAGATTCCGACTATTGCAACATTTACTGGACAAACGGTCTAAATTGCCAATCCATTACAAAAGACTGATCTACATGACT
>NW_027113471.1:89675-91379 GCF_000696795.3 Halyomorpha halys
CCGTTACTTAGGACTACATCTCGACAAACGACTGACATGGAATTTTCATACTACAAGACTAAAAAAAACAAGAAACTGCTCGTAGATTCCGACTATTGCAACATTTACTGGACAAACGGTCTAAATTGCCAATCCATTACAAAAGACTGATCTACATGACTACTATAAGGCCTATCTGGACATCCGGAGCTGAGCTTTGGGGCTCTGCTAAACCATCAAATTCCTAATTCCTAAAATAATTCAATAAAATAATTCAAAACCATAATTCCTAAAAATTCAAATTCCTTAATGCTTCTTACTTTGTCACAAATCAAGTCATCCATCAGGACCTCAATATTCCATATATTGCCGATTTGGCCAGAACCAGATACCGTTCCTTCCATAATAAACTTCTCAACCACCCAAATCCACTTGTTTCTAACCTGGCTTCTCCTTCATTACCTAATAATCCTTCTAGGCGTCTGAAAAGAAGATGGCCTCGAGATCTCCTTCTCTAGAAATGTTATTGGAGTTCTATCAGTGGGTAGATTCTCCACATGATTTTATCATGTTACTATGTCACCTACAGCAAATTTACTTGTTTTATATATGTGTATACAGTTGTAAATATCAATAAATAAATTATAAAAAAAAAAAAAATGTTACATCGTATTAACATGCTAAAAGAAAGAAATATTTCTTCATTTAACATGTTAAATCAAAGGTCATGAATACTCCTAATGATCATAGTACTTGAATTTTTATTTTTATAAATAAAAGTTAATAATAGAAGAGGATTTTGGGAAAGTATAGGACAGAAGACAGATGCAAAGCACAATTGGAACAGAGAATACAAGAATAAGGAATAAAGAAGGAGGCAGGGAGGGAGGTCCGTTAAATAAATAATGAAACTGTATCAGAGGAGAAGGCACTCTAATGAATACATAAATACATGATCCCTCCGCTGCTCTCTGACACGTTGCCCTATCTGCTCCTCTAAGGAGGATACAACTTTTATACTTCTGTCCTGTTCTCTCCTGCTGGATGGTCTTCTAATTACTCAGGACTGCAGCGAACTGTCTTATTCAACGTGTGGGCTGCATTATACTGGGCGTGGGCTGATACTCTCGGTTACAGCTTTAGGGAACAGTATATAATAATAAAACAACTCGTGTAAATTAAAAGTTAAAAAAATGTATATATTTTTTCATATATAAGTCAGGATTGCGGTCAAAAGTTAAACAAAAATAGTTTACAACTATTTATTTTCCAACGTTTCGCCCCATTTTGCAGGACTTCATCAGGGCTAAAAAGATACAAAATGATACAATGATAAGGTACAAAGGTAGGAATAAAAATAAAAAGATAAGATACAATGAAAAGAATAAAAAACAAGTAACAAAGGCAAGAGTAATAGTTTCATATAAAAATACGTAATATATAAAGCTAAAAAAGTACAGGAGATGTATATAAAACAAAAACAATACGGGAAAAAAAGTATATATATATATACTTATAGCGCGGAGGAGTGGGGGGGAGGTGGTTAGCAAGCTGTATAAAGGTTTGAAATCGGTTGTTTTACGTATTTGAAATCGTTATAAAACCGTTATACAGCTTGCTTACGACCTCCCCCCACTCCTCCGCGCTTCCGCTTCAATTTTTCTGTCTGTTCAACTTATTCATTTGGACAGGTATGTTGTCCTATATGGCTCTCTGCTCATTTAT
>NW_027113471.1:98775-108422 GCF_000696795.3 Halyomorpha halys
CAACTGTATAAAAAATACAAGTAAATTTGATCATAATGACATAATTATATGATAGAGAAACTACCCAGTAGTAGAACTCTAAAAACATTTTACAACATAAGGTCACGAGGCCATCTTCTTTTCAGGCGCCTCGGAGGATTGCCAGGAATAGGAGAGGAAGCAAGGTTAGAAACTAGTGGGTTTGGGTGGTTAGGGAGTTTATTATGGAAGAAATAATATCGGGTTCGGGCTAGAATTAAAAATTAGAATTCACAAAACTATTATCCTTCCCACTGTTCTTTATAGATGTGAGGCGTGGCCTCTCACACTAAGGGATGAACAGCGTCTTAAGGTTTTCGAAAATAAAGTATTAAGCAAAATATTCGGACCGAAAAAGGATGAATTAACGGGAGAATTTAGAAGATTACACAACAATTAATTAAGGGACCTGCACCCGGTAAGTATAATACAAGTTATAGCATTGCGGCATGTAAGGTTGTAGAGCTTAGTAACGAGCGGATCCCTTAAATGGTAATAAAAACTGAACCAACGGGTAAACGTCCGAGGGGTAGACCGAAACGTAGATGGGAGGATTGTGTTAAAACAGATTTAGTGGAATTGGGTTTGGAGGGGCATCACTGGAAGGATGTATGCAGAGAGCTATTGGTGGTATCGACATCGAAACTTCGGTTTCGTTAGGCCTTTATTATTATTATTACTCCTACGTTTCGGCCATTCCGGCTGTTGATGCAACATTAAACTAAAACTATTATTAGTTTAGTAAATTTGTGAAATCGATTTCATTTTACTATAAGACACTTGTTTACTAAAAGAAAACATGTGATTGAAAAAAAGGTTCCACTCTTTAAGTTCTATAAGGCGAACATATTAAATAATAAGTTTTTATTTTTATACTGCTATAAAAATAAATATTTTATGGTTTTACGAGTTGATAATAACGAAAATCAACACTTTTCCTGCTCAAAATACAACAGTTCAACAAACTATAACATAATCGTGCACTTTATTACGATCTGGAGAGATCGGACACGCACGGCTGTCACTGATTTTCCAGTAAATAAATTGTTGTCTCTATTTCTCTAATAGTTTATAAATAATATTGATATGAAGAATTTTAAAGGGACTTTACAGAAAGATTATTTTTAGAGAAATTAGCATTTAAACCCAGTTCTCTTACCCCTGTAGAACAGATTCGTTATCTTGGACTACACCTAGACAAACGACTAACCTGGAATCCTCACATAAGACTGAAAAGACAGGAAACTGCACGCAGATTCCGACTACTACAGCAGTAACTAGACAACCGGTCTAAACTTCCAACACATAACAAAAGACTGATCTACATGACAATAATAAGGCCCATCTGGACATACGGAGTTGAGCTTTGGGGCTCCACTGAACCTTCGAATTCCTCTCGTATCCAATCTTTACAATCCAAAATCCTTCGTAAAATCCTCAATTTTGTTAGTAATAAAACCATCCATAAATACCTAAATGTTCCACCGATCTAACCCGAACCCGATATTATTCCTTCCATAATAAACTCCCTAACCACCCAAACCGACTAGTTTCTAACCTTGCTTTCTCTTCCATTCCTGGCAATCCTTCGAGACGCCTGAAAAGAAGATAGCCTCGTGACCTTATATTGTAAACTGTTTTTAGAGTTCTACTACTGGGTAGTTTCTCTACATCCTGTATCATATCATTATGATCAAATTTACTTGTTGTATTTTTTATACAGTTGTAAATATCAATAAATAAATTTTTAAAAAAAACCCAGCTGAACTCATGAGAGATGAGTATACGTTCTATAAGATAAGACTACTAAGCTTTACTTTGAATTGCCGAGTTTACTCAAGATTATATGAGCAGTTTTTTAAATAATCCGAACAGTACAAGAACCCAAGAGGAGAAAAAAAGGCAGTAATTTCATCCCAATTTTTAATTATTTTAATTTTTTTATATATCTACGATTTTTATTATTAGTATTGTATTTTTTTAAAATTTTATTTATAGTTATATGGTTCATTTTATAAACATAGACAAATCTCACATCTACTTTTACACTAAATAACTCAACCAAAGAGTAATTCCATAATAAATAATTGAAGTGCTGGGTTTAGTAATTTATGGAGCCACAGGGATAATTAAACTCGACAATAAAACCAGCTAATTCATAATTCATAATTCCTAATTCTTAATGCCGATATTTCATTTCTTATTCAGCTTTTTCCAGGAAGTTATACTTCCTGGAATTAATTTCCTGACACAGGATTTATAAAAGAGTAAATTAAATTAGGAATATTTTTTAATAAAAATAAAATCCTTCAAAGGTTACTGACGGAAGGTTATACAAGGGTTACAGTCGAGGTAGCTACAATTTTAAGTCTTGTCGTTGAATTAAAATTTATGAGGCAACTTTTGTTTATGTAAGTAAATTAATGAATATTATTTTTCAAAGGAATATAAGGAAAGTATACTGTATCGATAAGGGATATTAATATACTTGCTCTCGGTTAATTATATAATTACTCCATAAATATAATTCTCCATTCATATGATCTTCCATGCATAACTTATAATCTTAGTCTAAACTTACAATCTTCCATACACACTTTTCATACATATATTTATACACTTATTCCTTCATACACATAACTCTCGATACATTGTATTATATATATAAGTTACAGTCGGCTGGTACTTCGATATCTTATCTTATTCCTTCTTCTCTTTTTTGACATTTTGCTTTCGCCAATACTTAACTTATATATATATATATATATCAAATTCTCTATACATAATATAATTCTCCATACATAGTACTCTATACATATAATCCCACATACACATTCATCTGTACATATTTCTCTATTTATTAGATTCTACCATACATATAACTCTCCATTCGCACTCCTATATATAAATAATGATATTGGTACACTTAAATAAAACAAACAATTGCCTTCTAATAGTAAAAAGAAACAAGTTAATTTGAAAAAGGGAAAAGAGAAATAATAATAATAATAATGAATAAATAAAATAAATAATAATAATATGTAAATAGAGGTAGTGTGACTATGAATTTATTTTATATTTATTAAAAATTTATAAAAGAATGTCCTGCAGGAATATAGATTTCAGTCTTCGGGTTGAGGTTGGGTTTCCCAGGTTGTAGATCACTGCTCCTTTAACTGTCGGCAACTGGGAGTGGAACTTCATGAACCGTTTTTTGATATAATCCTCTATTGACTCCATCTGTAATTCGCGATGCAATTGACTATTTATTATGAACCAAGGAGCCTTAACTGCGATTCTTAGGACTTTATTTTGAAAATATTGTAGTTTTTTCCTTTCCGTAAAGAATGCCGCTCCCCAGACTTCACAGCCGTACATCAGCAGTGGCCTGAGAATTGTTTTAAATATAAGAACAGTTGTTTCTGGTTTTAGTTTGGAATTTGTGTTTAGGATAGGATTTAGAATTGCTAACCTTGCATAAGTTTGATGTTGATGTGGTGATTCCAGGTAAGGCGGTGATCTTGGTGCATTCTTATAATTGTTTCGTAATTTTTTATTCTTATCAGGGAAGATGGTGGGGGGGGGGGGCGGTCAGCAAAGAAACAACATAAATAAACAAAACATATTTATTTATTCCAACGTTTTGACCTGATTTTCAAGTCTTCATCAGGGAGTTGTAGGCAGAGATTTCTGCTAGATATAAAAAAAAGAACTTTTTTTACTGCAGAGATTTTTGTAGTTTACCAGAAATCTCTGCCTACAACTCTCTGATGAAGACCTGAAAATCAGGTCAAAACGTAGGCATAAATAAATATTTTTTGTTTATTTATGTTGTTTCTTTGCTGACCACACCCTCCGATCAGTTATCTACGGTCAACTATATACACCTCAATTTTATTCTTATCATTGTTTATTCAGGTTTCTATATTATTAGTATATTAATACTATTTTATGTCTTCCTTCTTTTTATTTATATATAATTTTCTTTTCACTTATTTTTTACATAATATTTGTCCTATTTTAATTTACTTTCTGTATCTTTTTGTTTTTTAAAAATAGATTCCTACTTACATAACTTTTTCTATATAATTCCTTCTTAAATTTAAAACTTTTGCAATCCTCTTCTCTTCTTTCTTTCATTTACGTTTCCAACCTTTAAACAGAACCTACCTTCAACAGGTTAGGACTCTGTTATCACCTTATCATATAACATAATTTTTCTTAAATCATTAATTAACATTTTCAATATAATTTAATTAACATTCATTACTAATTATTCTACTACCAACACAAAATTTTTTTAATATATTTAAAATCTATAATTAATTTATTCCTATTTTATGTGTATTTCTCTTAAATATACATATACATCCTCCCTTTTATTATTTAAGAAGGAATTATATAGAAAAAGTTATGTAAGTAGGAATCTATTTTAAAAAAAAACAAAAATTTTATAATGTTACTATGATATTATTTTAATGATTTATTTAAAGATGGGACAAAGGCAATTAGCCTGCATTTTTAAGATTTTAAAAAAGAATATGACATCAAAATGAAGGTAGGGCCAAAGAAATCAGTAAGTGAAGGAAATAATGAAATTGTAATATAAAAATAAAAACTTTTTGTAGGTATCTTTGAAAATGACCTGAGGGTTGAAACGTTGGAAGGTTTGAAATGAATAAAGTTGAGAAAAAAAGTATCAAATTTGTATTAAAAAAAATTAAAAATTAGAATTTACAAAACCATTATCCTTCTATCTTAATTTACTTTCTGTATCTTATTGTTCTAATGTTCCTAGTAGTTATTGTATTTTTTTAGCCCTGTTGAAGCCCTGCAAGGTGGGGCTAAACGTCGGACAATGAATAGTTGAAATTTATTTCGTTCTTTTTTGACCACAACCCTGACCTTCTTCTTCATATTCTATATTATACTGTCAACTATTTATATATGTACATATATATTTTTTATATCTGAACATATTCCAAACATTGTGCCGTAAACTGTGGTTACTTATACCTATACCTATTAGTAAAGGACACAGCAGAAAAAAAGTCAGTTATTTCCCCCCACATTTTGGTTACTCTGATGAAAACTATGTATAATTAATAGTGAAAATTGATGAGTCTGCCTAGTATAGATAGGGGGAATAAAAAATGGAAGCTGTTCCGAAATGTTAAAAACAAAAAAAAAATTAATTTATCTGAAATATTTTACTTTTCATAAGCCTATAGATATTTTTTTCATTTATAGAATATTTTTTAAAATTTTGCTATATTTTATTTTATGGTTATTTTATTTATTTTTTATATTTCAGTGCGAAAGTGATCATTTATCACTATTACTTATCGCCCAACGTTATGGAAAATTGTAATATTTATCAATAAATAAAAAAAAATTGTTTAAATAGTGACAAAAAAAGTAAGAAGAAAATTGAATTTTATTAGGATTGGACGTATTTCAAAAATAGTACCGTGAACGTAATTAGGTTACTTTCTTTATTGCGATCCTCCTACAAACTTTTCTAAAGATGTTTGAAGTGTTACCAATTCACTCCAGTCTACTGTGTAATATATCGAATACCTCAAACACAATCGAAGAAAAACTAATCATAAAAATATTATATGTTATTATATATTAATTATATCGAAACTGAAAAAGGACTACTAGAAGCGCTAGGTTTGGCAAGGGCTGTTTTGCAAGCGCTTGACAGTGAGCCGTTGCTCTAAAAATAATTTAGAAAGGAGAAGCATTGTGGATCAAGGTCTATGCTCTTGCTAATATTGCTACAGTAGCCACCAATTAATGAGATATAGTGTCAACTCATTTTTTCCTACATTTTTTCTTAGCGATATTAAATATTTCGTCTTCAAGCGGGTCAAGATCTATGGAGGCCTACTTTTCATTTGCATTTAGATTAAATATTTTACTAAAGTTAAAAAAGAAAAAAAAATGCGGTTAATTTATCACTGACATGATTTAATTAAACATATTTAAATTAATAATAACAACTAAATATATACAAGTTAAAGAATATAAATTATCAGTTGATTATCATCGGATGTCCGAGCGTAAGAAATTTTCTTATTCAGAGCTCTTGAACGTGTTTTTTAAAATATAAAATATTTATTTAAATTAGGTTATTTATTTATTTTTAAATTAATGTTTGAAGTACTACCAATGGGTGGTTCCTTTCCAAGATTTTCAATTGTATATGAAACATATAACATATTTACCTATTGTATTATATTGTACAGTTGTAAATTACATTAAATAAATAATTATAAAAAAAAAATTAGGTTTATTTAAGCATAAAACAAACAACAACATTATTTTGATACAAGAGCAAACTAGTTTTAACAAATTCAAAAAAACAAACATAATTATAAAATAGTAATAAACATAATGTAATATATTGAGACAGACAAAGTTCTAAAAAAGAATCAAAATAGAGGTATATCATATTATAAGAACATAACACTAATCTTAAAAAAAAAATGCTCAGTCGGTCTTTACACTGGTGGCAATTCTTTTTTGTTTAGAGTGCCTGAATATAACCCAGACATTTATAAAAAATAGTATTCATATGGCACAGCGATGAAGTGAAAACATGAAAAGACAAATTTTTGTTATAAGGACCACCCTAACATACACTTATAGTATCGCAATACAATTCATAGTAAATAATACGTTTCTAATGAAGTTCCTGCCTCTTCAAACCAATTTCCCTAGTTCTGCTATTTTTTTCCCTCTAGGAAAAAATATTTTTATGGGTTAAAAACACTTGTTGAACGTGAGAAAAATAATCACAACTTGAATATTTTTATAGCAGCCTCAGTCGCCCGCAAGATAATGTCTCACGAGAAGGGTTTATTGTCAGGGAAAGAGGGCGGGACGCTTAGAAGGCAGAAGTCAGAAGACAATTAGAAGGAAGAGACTGTGAACTGCAGATTCCAGGAAGATGGGAACCACAGTTTCCTTCTTGCAACTTCCATGCCCGAAAAACAATTAACTTGAGAGAAATTCTCACGCTGCGACTAATGACGGATTAAAAATCCATCATATCGGATTTTTTTCAAAATAAAGTCCACAGAATCGTAGTGGATGGTCCTTGGTTTAATGAAATAGCCAATTCAAGAATTGCTAATGTAGTCATTAGAGGATTACATTAAAAAACGATAGATGAAGTTCCACTCCCATTTACCGACTGTTAAAGGGACAGTGACTTGGGAACCCAACCTCAACCCGAAGACTGAACCCCGGGCAGGTGCAGAGCACCCTGTTATAAATTCTGTAGTTATTAATCCTGTTATTGACAGAACTTCTATTTTATTTATTTTCTCTTTCATTCTTTTTTTTAAATTAATTTGTTGCTTCCATTAGAGGGGATTTGTTCGTTTTGTTAAGTCTAAGAATGCTATTAACTTTACTTTTCTGTCTTATTAAGAATTATTATTTTATAATGTTTTTTATTGTTGTATCTAGTTAGGTTGTATCTTATGTATAATACTATACTCCCTCCCCCCATAATCAACTCTTATATCAACCATGTAAGGCCCACCAGCCCTTACACGATGCAAAATTTAATGATCTTTAATCCAAAGTTTAAACATTAGAGCCAAAGAAACAACTTAAAAAAGGCTTAATTAGTTACTATATTCAATTTATTAACTAATTAGTAAGATTTAAAGGATAGCCAGAAATGCATTTCCGTGTTCAGTGAAGAAGAAATTAATTTATAACATTATTTGCTGGCATATGTGTTATGAGCTGAATTAAATGCACGACTATTCCAGTCGAGTAAAAAGGGGTTTGCCTTCAAATGCACCGAATGGGCTAGTTCTCATTTCTTGATATGTTGTATCTAACAGGTGGCTAATGAGAAATCCGAGTTTTTGATCTCAATAGGTCTCTGCTACATCTTAAACATCATTTTGGCCAATGGAAAGAATTGCGCACATCGCACACCACGAAATGTAAAAATTTCGGCCAATAAATTTTTATGTACATAAATGATTATTGTTGCAGTCATAAGGAAAAAAATAGTTGAAAACTATTTATCTGCCGACGTTTTGCTCCACTTTGTAGAGCTTCATCATGGAAAAAAAGATTAAAAAAACTAAAAATTATTTGAAATAGCAGTATAATAACATACACAAAAATAAATTAAGGTAGGGTTAAATTATGTAATTATAAGTGAAAAGACAATTATATACAAATAAACAAAAAGAAGACATAAAAATAGTTATAATATTTTTTTTTTATTAATGTTCATTTATTGTAATTTACAACTGTACAAAATAATACAATAGGTAAATATGTAGTATGTTTCATATACACTTGAAAATCTTGGGAAGGACCCATTGGTGGTACTTCAAACATTAATTTAAACTAGAAGGTCTTGTGGCCATCTTCTTTTCAGACGCCTCGGAGGATTATCAGGAATTGTTAAGGATGAAAGAGTTATAATATAAAATTGGCGAATTAATCCTTCCTTTATGAGCTCCTTATCCATCAAAACGCTCTAGTTTCTATCCTTGCTTCCTCTTTTCCTGACAATCCTCCGAGGCGTCTGAAAAGAAGATTCAGTGTAAAAATATGATTAGAGTGCTATCACTGGGTAGTTTCCCTACATGCCTGTATCACTCCATTTTTATATTACATCAAATTTACTTAATGTATTTTTATATAAATACTATTGTAATTTTCAATAAATAAAAAGAATTTTTTGTTACGATGATAAGAATATAAAAAAATTAGTAAAATAGTATAATTATTTACTATTTGAGTTTTTTGACCGCACCCAGACCATATTCCATTCATCTATACGCACGGTCAATCAATAATCTTCCAATAAAAAAATTACGTAAACTATTATGTTAAAATGAACACGAGACGTAATAACACGTAAAAATAGAAAATCAGATATGTGAAAACAAAATTTAGCACATTAAAAGAAGGAAAGAAATAAGTTGAAATTAAATAAAGAAAGAAAATAAAATATACTGAGAGTAGGACATGTCCGAATGACACACACATCCAGGATAGGCCCCTCCAAAATGTTCGAAATGTCATAGCAATCTGTCCGTCAAATACATTTTTGAAGAATGTCATCACTACACATTAACTCTGAGCCAGTTAGGGATACCAACAAATGTTCCAATGGCGTTGAGAAACGACGAATCCGTAATAGAAAGAGTCATTAAATTCATCCATCAGACTAACTTAATAATCAGCCTTTAATTATTATAATTATTTATTTATTTTGCTTAATTTTTAAAATTAGAATATCCACTTATCTGCTTTTCATCACTATCGTTACGATCTATTATTAAACAAATTATAATTGCCTAGCTAGATAATATTTCAAATCTCATGGCAATGAGTTCCACTGGTGCAAACCAGTACACCATACCAAAGCTATGACTATGGAACAACTAGGCCTTACCAAAACCAATAACCAACGGGCGTTGATGATTAGGCTGTTAACGGCCTTTTCAAAACAAAAGAATTAAAAAATAAAATTAAAAATAATAATATTATAAGGCCTATCTGGACATACGGAGTTGAGCTTTGGGGCTCCACTAAACCATCAAATTCCTCCAGAATCCAATCCTTACAGTCCAAAATCC
>NW_027113471.1:109057-110388 GCF_000696795.3 Halyomorpha halys
ATTGTATACACTGAGACCAGAAACTAAGAAAGAAAGATGAGAATAAATAAAGGTCAAGAAAGAATAAATGCAAATAAAATAATAATAATAAATAATTAAAGAACACATTAGAACAACCTGTTCCAGTTGAGAGATTCCACTGACGAAAAATCTGAAGTATACAGAGTGGAGGGGAGCCGATCGTTAATTGTTTTTTTCAAAATACACGATATCCCAAATACTATTTTTATTTTTTATTTTCGTTAATTTTTTTTTCTTATATTTACATCATTTTAACTCAACCTTAATTTATTTTTTCGTATATTATTATCCTAGTATGTCAAATTATTTTTAGTTGTTTTAGTTTGTTTTTAGCCCTGATAAAAATCTAAAAAGTGGGCCGAATAAATAGTTTTTACTTTTCCCCTGACCACACCCTTCATGCAGCATCTTCTTCATATTTTTTATTAAACTTTTATTTTTCTGTTGCTACAAAAATTCGCCTCTTAGTGTTTCAAGATATGCAAAAGAAGAGCTTGCAGTGTACTTATGATTAAATTAGGAGATCGTACAGCTCGGCTGTCTCTGATTTATCAGTCCTTGAACATTTGTTTCTATTTCTCTATTTGTCTCCTACTGCTGGTTATTAAATTCATTGATAGTTCTTATTTATGCATTTTTATTAATGTTATTGATATTATTAAATATTTAAATTTTAGGTAAATTGGAGGAAGATATTCCGGGTGACAGTCAATAAAGGCATCTAAATAGTAAAAAGAAAACTATTGTTAACCAACATTTCGCCCCACTTTGCATGGCTTCGTCAGGGCTGTAAGAATGAAGTTCTGCTACCAACTTCAGTTAAGGGCCAAACGTTGGTTAACAAAAAATAGTTTTTAATTGGAGATGGTCGTGGGTGTGGTCAGCAAAAAGAACACAAATACAGAAAAATTTTTTTTTTTATACCGACGTTTCGGCCTGAGCTTCAGATCTTCATCGGAGAGGTTAGCCGCGAATCCTGGCTAACATTTATTTATAATCCGTACCGCTACAACCCATGAAGGGTCAGTACTTAGTAAGGAAGTACCGTTACTAGACCAACGGTTGTGCGAGGAGTTGATTTGGTCAGAACTAACTCGACCGCCATATTTAATATTGGTAAATAGGTTTATAGCCTAAAATATAATTTGACAAAGGAATAAGGCGGGGTAATTTATAATACATAATGTTTTTCAATGTTCGAAATTTGTAATCAATGGCCAGTCTTTGAAGTCTAAAACAAGAATTTTAATTATATATGACTATTGCAACATTTACTAGACAAACGGTCTAAATTGCCAATCCATTACAAA
>NW_027113471.1:114715-115398 GCF_000696795.3 Halyomorpha halys
AAAATTATATATAAAGACTTTTTTTTTTTTTTAAACACCTCTTTAACCACTTAAAGATTAAAAACCAAGGGACGTTGGGTTTTCCCAACCGCTTAGGATTCAAATAGTACATAGCACAGGTTTTAATATCTAGAAGCAATAAGGCGGAATGGGATCAAAGTTCATAGCTATAAACGTTTAATGGTTACCTGAAATAATTATTAAATCTATTTCTGTATAAATTTCAAGAGAACATTCAAATAGCTTTATCGTATTAATAAATATTATATTTGAAATGAAGTTGCGTATCAATTGTATACCATGCATATTGATTTCGGTATATTATTTTCTCTCTCTCTTTGGTTAGTTAAATTTTAGGGGTTGACGAAAATAGAAGTAAATAATTTTCGTTTATTTTCTGTATATTATGTTATTTTTGTATTATATCCCGTGAATTTGGGTTTTCAAAATATTGTTTATTTAGTTTTAAATAATCCTGATATGTAAATAACTGATTAATTTACATTTCAAGATCTATTTTGATATTCTTTCCAAATTCACTGCGAAATGCAATTAAAACAATTAAAAGTATATCAAATGTTTTGAATATTGCTTCGACCGAGCCATAGACTAATTAATGAATGCAGAATATAACGAAGTTAAACTATACCGGACCATATATGTCACAGTGAGACATCTCTCTC
>NW_027113471.1:117698-123352 GCF_000696795.3 Halyomorpha halys
CTCTCTCTCTCTCTCTCTCTCTCTCTCTCTCTCTCTCCAGTCAGTCTAGTAAGACATCTGAAAAGAAGATGGCCTCGAGACCTTATATTGTAAAACTGTTTTCAGAGTGCTTGCTACCAATGGGTAGTTTCTCTACATGCTTGTACCATACCATTATTATTTCTTTAAATTTACTTGATGTATTTATATACAGTTGTAAATATCAGTAAATCAATTTAAAAACAAAAAAAAATTCAAAGGCCGTGCCATCATGGATTTTAGATTATTTAGAAAATACGATTTGGTTGAAATTATAAGTAAAATTAAATTATTGGGTGGTTTGCTGTTTCGAGTGTTTTGAACTTCTACTCAATCAAGAAAGTCCGTCACTATCAACTCAGGAACTTTGGAATATAGGAACTGCAGATGTCTCGGGAAGTATGCCAGCCAAAGAATGGGTTCGAGTACTTGAATCGAAATTAGGGATACATGGATTATCCCTGAAATAAGATATTGTATCTATAACGACTGGATTTCAATTAGTAGTAATAGATGTATTATAGCAAAAAAAAAATTGCATCGGAAATTACAAATAGACACAATAGAGGATTACATAAAAAAAAAAGGTTCATGAAGTTCCACTCCCAGTTACCGACAGTTAAAGGAGCAGTGACCTACAACCTGGGAAACCCAACCTCAACCCGAAGACTGAAGTCCAGGCTGCTTCAGGACATCCTGTTATAAGTTCTGTATTTATCAGTTCCTTTATTGTCATTCTAAAATTTTATTTTATCTTCATTTGTTTTCTTTTCATCTTTTTCTTACATTTTATATTAGAATAAGGTTGAAGAGCAGCACACTGGAGATAAATCGTATCATAAAGAGATAAACACATTGATGATTCACTACATTTATATCTTTACATTTAAGACACATCTTTTGCTCATATCGTCTATTGCACATCACCATCATGAACGCATTACTTCTCATCCTCTGCATTGCAACTGTAAGTTTTCAATTTCTCCATAGTTTTTTAAAACGTAAAAATTATTTTTAAACAATCCTAATTGTATTCTTAATATGTGTGAATAAGAATATTTAGTAGTGAGATATTTGAGAATGTATATACATTAGTTGAACACTATTGAAACATTGATATCAATTAATATAAAGATGAAATGATAAGATGGTAACTATAGTAACATACATTTTCGTACTCATACCTCAGAAAATATGAATAGTTTTTATTTAATAACCCTGGCTTTACTTCCATATAAGAACAATTGAGACAGACTGACCTATCAAATGTGATAAAACATTTCAAGATTTTTTAGAACTAAAAGAATAATAACTGCCTTTTTTTCTCCTTTTGGTCTCTATCTCATGTTTTAGCCAATTACTCTTCTCTAAATTATGTTTTTATTAAATTTATTGAACAAAATTATTTGTTCTCTTAGGTTTTTTTTTATTTTTGTTAGTAGTTTCGAAGATATAGAACTCAAATGAAATGTTTTTTTTTTTTTTGAGGCTTTGTAACAACCGCCATATTTTATTCCCCCTACCTATAATTGGCAGACTCATCAATTTTGACTATTAATTATACATATTTTTCATTAAAGTAATAAAAAGTTTGGTTGAAATAACTGACTTTTTATTCTTCTTTTGGTCTCTATCTCATGTTTTAGCAAATTTACTCTTCTCTAAATTATGTTCTCTTAGGTTTTTTTATTTTTGTTGGTGGTTTCGAGGATATAGAGCTCTGAATGAAAAAAAAATTTTTTTTAAGGTTTTGAAACAGCCACCATCTTTTATTCCCCCTACGTATACTAGGCAAACTCATCAATTTTGACTATTAATTATACATATTTTTCATTAAAGTAATAAAAAATTTGTTTGAAATAACTGCCTTTTTTCTCCTTTTGGTCTCTATCTCTTGTTTTAGCCAATTTACTCATCTCTAAGTTATGTTTTTTTAGGTTTTCTAGTCTTGTTGGTAGTTTCGAAGATATAGAGCTCCGAATGAAAAATTATTTTATTTTTTAAGGCTTTGTACCAACCGCCATTTTTTATTCCCCCTATCTGTACTTGGCAGACTCATCAATGTGGCTAATTATTATAATTATTTTTCATCAAAGTGTTAAAAAATTGGGGTGAAATAACTGCCTTTTTTAGTGAAAAACTATAAGGATATTTCAGTTATTGAGGATGATAGAAGTATGAAAGTCCCCTGTAAAATACTTTTTTGTGATTGATCTATGCATTATTTCTTCTGGTAAAGGATTGTTCAAATATAGGACCGAAGGGTGAAATTAATTCGTGACTCAAATAGCTTTAGAGTATAATGCAAGAGCCCAAGTGGAGGAAAAAATCAGTTATTTCACTCCAATTTTGGGCTACTTTAATGAAAAATACGTATAATTACTAGTCAACATTGATGAGTCTGCCAAATATAGTTATGGTGGATAAAAAATGTCAGTCTTAAAAAAAAAAAAATTTTTTTTAAAGTTCCATATCTTTAAAACTACACACTACACTAGAAAACCTAAGAGAACGTAATTTAAAAGTAGAGTAAATTCATTACATATGAGCCCTTGGTTATTTAGATTCATTACTTCCCGAGATAAAGTTTTTTTTAAACCAACATTTCGTGAAAAATGTTCTGAAAAATCAGTAGTTAGTAGAGTAGAGTAGTTATTGGGAGAGAACCTATGTATATCTCAGGAATCATGATGTCTATTAGGACTCAAATTAGTGTTAATTTAATGTGCTGTAAAGTAACTTATGACGTTTATTATTAACAGCGAGCAGGCATGTGTCATCGGCATACGTGGTGAGGATAGTGTTAGGATTGGTTGGTATGTCTGCGGTATAGCATATGTAGAGGATGTGACCGAGGATATTACCCTGAGGAACACCAGCGGACTAAGAATAGATGGATGAATAGGCACCATTGTGGTTTACTTTAAATAATCTGTCAGGGAGAAAGGAGCGAATAATGAGAAAGTATGTAGGAGGTTGAAATTTACGGAGTTTTTAAAGCAGTCCCGGGTGCCAGACTCGATCAAAAGCCTGTTCTACATCGAAAAAGACTCCCACGCAGTACATTCCGCGCTCTAAAGAAGACGAGACAACGTCCACCACACTGGATAGTGGAATGAGAGGTTCGGAATCCAAATTGGTTATCTGGTATTAGATACTAGCTTTAATTTGAGTCCTAATAGCCAACAGTATGTCTCATGGTCCCTGAGGTATAGATTAACCCCCCCCCCAATAACTACTATAGTCTACTAACTACAACAAATTACAACTTGGAAAAAACTGTTTTCTTTATATGGGGGCCGGATCGCTGGGAATGGACTGACGGACATTGGAGCTAAACAAGCACATGCCCTAACAGGTCAGGGCGCGGCCATTCTGACACCCCAAGAAATAAGTCTTCCAATGAAAAATAAAATATCTAGTTGGAAAGCTATGTGGGATGAAAGTCCGCCAATCAAATTAAAAACTATTAAAAAAACCATTAAACCATGGACCACATCAAACCGTTCCAATCGCAGGGAGGAGGTATCTATAGCTAGATTGAGAATAGGTCATACGAGTTTAACTCATACATACCTGATCAATAAGCAGCCACCGCCAAAATGTCAACCGCAACAGTGTACTTACGGTCAGTCACATATTTGAGAAATGTAATTTTTATTCTGCGAACTTGAGTAGATTGGGAGTAGAACCGAGTGTATCGGATGCTCTGAATGATGACCAGAAGAACGTGGAAACTGTTTTAGTTTTCTTAAAAAAGAATGGCCTTTTGAATGAGATTTAAACCAGAAAATCTATTATTCGTAATAAAAAATACCAAAAGAAGAAATTATTTAAATTTTTTTTGAAATTATTTAAAGTGAAATAAAATTATAAATTTAAATGAAATAGAATTATAAAGCGCGAAACATGGGCGTTGATGACCTCAGGGTTTTACGCCCTAAAGCCCCAGATAACAACAACTAACACAAATTCACTAAAAATTGATTTTCCAGTATATATTTAATGAAATGTTTTTAAAAAACTATACCGTGGGAATTATTAAATATAAACAGCTCTTTTAGGGCTTATATATTAGAAAAAAGAGCATCATTTAAGGTAGGGTTTAAATGATGTCCTATTAGTTTTTCTAGTCTTGTTAGTTTTTTCAAAGATATGGAGTTGCAAAATATATGGAAGCATCAGACAACACTAAAAAACCTAATAGAGCATAGTTTAAAGAAGAGTAAATTTACTAAAATGTGAGCCCAAGTAGAGCTGTTTACGTATAATTTCATAAAATATTAATAAAAGCAACTAAATAAAAAAAATGTACCGACAAATCAGTAGTTAAGAAATTTATCTTTAGATATCGTTGTTGATTCTGAGGCTATCGCTTATCTCCATTGGACCTGACCTTCACCCTGATTGATAGAAGAGTTGAGAACAACATTAGTTCACAAGATCGAAATGCGCAAAAAGCATTTGTAAAAAATACACAATTGTTTGTTTATCGAAACTAAATTATGGAATTCATAAAAAAAATTATTTGAGGTTAATGACTTCCAGTTTAATGAAATTTTTATTAAAACATGGTACATCGTTTCGGGACCACTGTCCCATATTCATGTACTTTAAACCTACAACAATAATAAAGCTATCATAACAACAATCTTCATCCTTATTTATTTTAGTTCACACAATTATATTCACCTCATAATTTCATATAGGAAATCATGTCACAATTTGTGCATCTTCACTACTCCTTAGCTCAGCCATCACTCTACATTTCTTACTACCTCTTTGGACATTATATCATGTCCAGTGTGCTGTTTGGTTACCTCCATGTTTTTTACAAGTCTTACATTGTATTTAACATTAACTTAGTGATTTTTTACTGATCTGATTTTTAGGTTTATATTTTGAGTCTATTCATAAAGTCGGCGTAATGTGTATTTAAGTGTTTATTGTCAGTTTTGTAGTTTACTGTGTTTTGTATGTTTTTTGTTATATATATGGCTTCTAGAAATCTTCTGCTTTTTGTATTTTGTGCTGTATCTATTATTTTTGGGTTTTCAAAATTGAATTCATGGTTCAGTTTTATGCTTTGGTAGGCCAGAGCTGTGCAATTTATATTTTTAGCGTTTTTACAATTGGTTACATGTTGCTTAGTTAAATTATGGAAAAAATATAGCGTTATAATTACACTGTAAGGCACAAATGCTACTGTTGTTAATAAAATATAATAAAAACAGCTATTATTACAGTCTTCAATGGCTACGGTTGTAAACTATATAGTTGTTCCTAAGAACATATACATAGGCCAAAGTTTACCTAACTGGCCGCTCCAGAACCAGAGTAAACGACTGGATGAAGGTTAAGTCGTAGTAGGGTAATAAAGCCGATTCTGGCCCACCTCAATGATCGTTTTTGGACTTTGGACCCAGACTCGACCCTACCTTAACCACTCACGTGTCCTTGGACTTTGGACCCTAGCCTCCAGCCTACCTTAGCCACTGGACACGCTATTGGCGGGATATTTGAATTTAAATTTTTACTTCAAACACTCACAGATCAGCCACATTTTTTTTATTTTTATACCAGATCGGCCTGGTGGCCCTTACATGGTTGATATAACTTATATTATATATATATTT
>NW_027113471.1:123464-126369 GCF_000696795.3 Halyomorpha halys
ATATAAAATGTTCTTATTAAAAGAAAAAATAATAATAAAATAAATAGATAAGAATAATGCTTCTTAAGAAAAGAGGAAAGTAAAATTAATAAAAAAAAATATTAATATTGGTACACTTAGATAAAACAAACAATTGTCTTCTAATAGTAAAAAGAAAAAAATTAATTTGAAAAAGGGAAGTGAGAAGAAAAGAGAGGAAAAAAATAATAATAAAAAATAAAATAAAATAAAAAAATAAAAATAAGTAAATAGAGGTAGTGTGACTATGGATTAATTTTATATTTATTACAAATTTATAACAGAATGTCCTTCAGCAGTCTGGGCTTCAGTCTTCGGGTTGAGGTTGGGTTTCCCAGGTTGTAGGTCACTGCTCCTTTAACTGTCGGCAAATGGGAGTGGAACTTCATGAACCATTTTCTGATATAACCCTTTATTGACTCCATTTGTAATTCGCAATGCAATGATCAGTCACGTCAGACACCCAATCAGAAGCTAACATTTGGTCACATGATCCATGGTGGGGGGTTTAAATTCAAATTTAACTCGACATAACCGTAACCACTCACGTGATCAGTAACGTGACCACTCTGCCACGCCCCTATTCGTCACGTGGCCACTAATTATCGCCACCTATGTTAAATCAGCCAATCACAGCAATCTCATCCAGTATTTTGTACTTCCTTTCTTTATCCCCACCACTCATCGAAGATGGGCTCACGCTTGAGCTTTGAAAGGTACTGAGTGTGCCCGGACGTCATTTTATTTGCCCCCCCCCACCCATCGAATGGCTAGGTAACCACTTCTTATATTATAACCTCCGTCCGCCAATTGTTTACTTGACTAAACCATTTTAGTACAAATTCCGAAAGGAGAAAAAAATCAGTTATATTATCCCAATTTTTGAATACTTTAATGAAAAAATACTTATAATCACTAGTCATAATTGATGAGTCTGCTAAGTATTGTTAGGGAGAATAAAAAATGACGGCCGTATCAAAGCCTTAAAAAGTAATTTTTCATTCGGAGCTCTATATCTTCAAAACCACCAACAAGGCTATAAAACCAAAGAGAACATCATTTTTAGTAGAGTGAATTTGCTAAATATTAGCTCTAATATTTACGTTCAATGGTTCATGTGACATAGGTTTTTAAAAAGCAACATTTCATAAATAATGCACTGAAAAATCATTAGTAAGTGAATTTATTTTGAAAAATCTATATCTCAAAAACTATTTGACGTACAGATGTCTAGTAGCACTCAATTTCCAACATTTTATATGAACAACTAGAATTTAACATTTTGTGAGTTTATTTTGTCAATTATCATAAAAACGACTACTCCTACAAAGATAAACAGTATTACCTATTTTGTAGTAAATTTAACTAGCTTTATTTTGAGCGCTAGCAGACATCAGTACGTCCAATGGTTTATGAAATGAAGTTTTTCATAAATCAAATTTATTGTCCGAACAGCTATAAATCAATTTATTTTAGTAAATATCATGAAAAATACTATTCCTACGAAGGTAACGGTCAGGAACTTTTTTATAGTCCATTAAACTAGCTTTAATTTGAATGCTAAAAGACATCAGTACGTCATATAGTTCCTCAGATATAGATTTCTCAAAATAAATTAACTAACTACTAATCTTTCAGTAGATTTTGAAGAAATTTTGCTTTTTAAAAAGCTATATCTAAAGAACTATTGAACGTAAATACCTCTTTTAGGGCTAATATTTCAGCAAATTTACTCTTCCTCAAATAATGATCTCTTAGATTTTCTGGTGTAGTTGGTAGTTTTTAGGATATAGAGCTCCGAATGAAAAATCAATGTTTTTTCAAGGTTTTGAAACAGCCACCATTTTTTTAATCCCCCAACCTATACTTGGCAGACTCATCAATTTTGACTAGTAATTATACACAGTTTTTATTGAAGTAATCAAAAGTTGGGGTGAGATAACTGCCTTTTTTTCTTCCCGGCTCTTGTACTATGAGTATGTGGTGTGTATGCCACGGTGCAACCGCTGGCAGAGTTTCAGCGACTCAAAACCTGTACTCCATCCAGCCGGCTTAGTAGAGTTCGCCGGTTGAGTGGCGGTCGCACCTTCCAAAGCATACGTTATACGAATGTGATCCAATGTTCCGAAGGGCAGCGCTGTGTATATATTTCTGGTCAAGAGCAGGCCGAGTGTCAAAATACACATAGGGCGAGATGCATGCTTGAGAGTGTGGACTCCAGGGTGAAAGAAAAACTCCCACACAGCCTGGTGACATCCCGGGCATTAAAGTCTCCGATGACAACATACCATCTAGGCGTGTTGCTTCGCTCACGTGAGACCAACCCGAGGTAGTAATTCTGCTCTTATGTTATCCATTATTTTAATCTATTATGTTTGTGATCTGGCATTTAGTTAAGTCTGCTTAAGGCAGAGTAGGAGTTAACTTTCAGTCTTTTTTATTATTATTGCTATTATTAATATTCAGATTCATGTTTGTATATTGTACGGGGAATTTCCGTAAACATGTGGTGCATGAGTGCTGTTAAAGCCACCTCAAATCGATTATGTCTTTTTGTTGGAAGGCTTTAAAATGAACAAAAAACAAACTGGCTCAGATTAAACATTTATTTGGTATTTTTAAACATTTTAAAAACTAAAACTAAAATAAACAAAATATGGTTAATAATGAATACAAGTTTTTTTTTTTTTATTTTATTTATTTATTGATATTTACAACTGTATAAAAAAATACAACCAGTAAATTTGGTCATAATGACATAATGATATGATACAGGATGTAGAGAAACTAGCCAGTAGTAGAACTCTAAAAACAGTTTACAATATAAGGTCACGAGGCCATCTTCTTTTCAGGCGCCTCGGGGGATTGCCAGGAATGGAAGTGGAAG
>NW_027113471.1:126919-133392 GCF_000696795.3 Halyomorpha halys
CGTGGTAAGGATATTGTTAGGAGTTGTTGGGATATCAGCTGTATAGACGGTGTAGAGGATGGGACCGAGAATACTACCTTGAGGAACACCAGCGGATTGAAGATTGAGGGATGAATAGGAACCATTGTGGTTTACTTGGAATAATCTATTAGTAAGAAAGGAACGGATGATGAGAAAATATGTAGGAGGTAAGAATTTACGGAGTTTAATACAAGTTAAAATAAAAAAAAAGGCCTTTCAGTTAAAAATAAAATATTTCGATAAATTGTGAAAACATAAATAAAAAAAACTAATTTATAAATAAATATATAAAATAAATACTAGTCGACGTAGGGTTGCTCCGCTCCGATAGGTCAGAGGAAGAATGCTGCCGATATGTGTAGGTCGCAGCTCTGGTAGCTAAATAAACCGCTGCAATGGTCCAGAGTTGGTGTAGTGGCTCATCGATGGTCCAAATATCCAATAGTCGTGTTAATGTATTGGGCGAGCCGACAAAATAAACGCAGATAGGGCTGGTTACACACGTTCCTGGCCACTAATTTTCCGGAACTTATATCAAAATCGAAACACAGAAGTGGTCTGTTTCTGAACTGGAATGACGACTAGAACACTCAAAAAATGTCTAATAAAATAAAATCAACCAAACGCAGACAGGGCTGCCTAAAGACGCTACCAGGGCCACTAATTAGCCAGAACAAACTAAGATGGTCGGTCCGTTGCTGGGTGACGCCTTAGCAACGATCATCAGCCCTAGCAACTGTCTCTATTACTTATTATAACACTCAAATATTTTTATATTTTTTTATTAAATTAAACACTAAGACTAACTAAATATTATTTACAAGGCAATTGTATATTATGGCTTTAACAAGTGCTATAATCAGCTGACAGGTAATATCAGCGATCTAGTAGATCAGCTGATAGACTGTATATGTAAGAAGGAGCTCCTACAATAAACTTCAGTCACTCACCGTCAAGGAGAGAAAAAAAGAATAGAAGATAACAAAAAAAAATTCTTTTTAAACTAAAAAATTAATCCAGTATCTGAAATTCCCGGGTATCGGCACCAGTTAAACATTTGTGAGCTCAAAGAATGAAAAAGAAAAAGGGAGATTGAAGTGACCAATTCGCTTGGTACTCAAAGACTGACTTTTATTTATTTTTTTAAATTATTAATTTAAATTTGAAAATGACAAAATAACAACAAAAAATTCTTTATAAAAGAAAAAATTACTCCGCTATATGAATATGAAGTTCCTGAGTTTCGGCACCATAATTTTTTCAAAAAGTTCAGTATCTAAGTTACCATCAAGCTGCGTGTATGAACAAACCTTTTTCCCGATTCTGATATAGAACAGACCTAATTTATATATGTACAGATTTTTTTTTTGCTAAAACCTATATTTTCGTTGAACGATAAAAGAGATTGCAGTAGCATCAAACAGATTTTTCTTTTGGAAGACATGAAAAACAAAAAAAATTTTTAATTTTCACAACATTAATAAATTACTTCCTTAATCCATCGATTAAATTCTCCTTATCAATCCAAACCTAAACTTTATCTAACCATTTATTCCTTGGTTTATAATAGATATTTTATTATATTTTCTCAGGTTGGTTTTACAAGTATTCCATGGAAGGCTCTCGATACATACCAAGAAATTTTCTGGGAGGCGAAGCAGTCGGCAGAGCTTGTGATTGGATCAGTTGATGAAATGTTGGCCAATAGATCCGCGGATTCGTTTAGTTTCATTCAAACCTTGCTAAGTACTAAAATGATGCAAGCACGTTTAAATGAGACTTCTGAAAATTCAGAATGGCCAAGTAGATTTGATAACGTGAAAAATAATTTCAGAAAAGCATACAACCGTCTTGAAATCCCACTCTTACAGCGCGTTACAGAGATCAGGCAAAAACTGTCAGGAATAAGTTCAACCATGGTTTATTACAAGAGCATTGCAGACAGCAAGTTCTGGAGTTGCAGGCTTTCTAAATCTGATAACTGCACTAATTTAGTTCAGCGGTGGTTAGAGTTGAAACTGCTTTCGTTGTCCTGTGAAATTGATCCGTGCGAGTCACATGTTGTCGAGAAGAGGGAAGTCCACTGGAGACATCTTCCTGATGATGACAATCATTGTGGGGTAGATCTTTATAAGTGCTCAAACAATGAGTGTATTTCCAAATCGTGGGTATGTGACGGGGAGTACGATTGTGTAGACCATTCCGATGAAGAAGGATGCTCTCCGGTATTTTACCACACTTCAAAAAACTGCAGTTCAATTTTTTCTTATCTTTGTGGCAACAAAAATTGCATTACCTTCTCAGCTGTTTGTGACGGAAAAGATGATTGTGGGGATAAGTCCGATGAATTGGACTGTCACAAAAAGGTGTCTTACAGTCCGACCAACTGCAGTCTCGAACTAGGAACATACCTCTGTGAGAACAAAAAATGCATCAATCATACTTTGGTTTGTGATGGAAAAGATGACTGTGGGGACAGATCTGATGAATCCAACTGTACCAAAAACTCCCATTACAGTCCGACCAACTGCAGTCTCGAACTTGGAACTTACCTCTGTGGGAACAATAAATGTATCAATCTTTCTTCGGTGTGTGACGGAACTGATGATTGTGGAGATGGAACAGACGAAGGAGGGAACTGCACCGGGAAATGCCTGGAAGACTGTCATCCGAGAGGTGTCTGTTTCAGGACTCCACAGAGCAGAGACTGCGTTACCGCTTGCCCGGAAGGATTTTTTGAGACGGTTTACGGTTGCCAAAGAAGTATGGAAGCAGATTCATCACCAGTGTCTCAACAAGTTCTCGATTTGGAACGATTGATTTCTAGGCACTCAGCTGCTTACCTTTCCCTTAAAATTAGAACCCTTTCTGAAATATCCTTCCTATCATTTACGTCAAATTGTAGGCTTCATAAATCAATGTTAGATAAGATAACGAAGCTTAGAGATATATCTCCCAATCCAAATTCCTCTAGTACTGTACCAAATGCTGGATCACAATAATATACTATAAAAATTCAAAACTCGATTGGTCGAAAAATCGATGTTTCGACTTTTCCCTGATGCATATATAGATGATTGGAGAAGATGGTCGGGGAGTGCGGTCAGCAAAGAAAAACATAAATAAAAAAAACTTATTTATTTATGCCCTGATCACACTCCCCGATCATCTACACCTCATGTATAGATACAATTGAACTCCTTAATTCTGATACGATACTCTTAATGGTGTTACCAAGAAGTGAAAAATTACTAAAGTATTGACCCTTAGAATCAGCCTACATTTGTTTATAAATAAAATTATGTTTCCATCCTAATGACAAGACCATCATGGTATAACTTCTCATTTAGTTTTTCTCTACACATGCCTATTGTCAGTGAATAATGATCCTTCCATTGTATCCCAATCCCTCCAATCGCACATCACCACCCTCGAAGAATGGTGCCAAAACTGGAGGATTAAAATAAATTCCAATAAATCCCTCCAAATCACATTTACCCTTCGTCGTAAACCTTCGTCTTTCCCTACAGCATCTTTTAATAATACCCCACGCATTCCTGTTGAACAGATCCGTTACTTAGGACTAAATCTGGACAAACGACTGACATGGAATCCACCTATTACAACATTTACTAGACAAACGGCCGAAACTTCCAATCCATTACAAAAGACTGATCTACATGACTATTATAAGGCCTATTTGGACATACGGAGTTGAGCTATGGGGCTCTACTAAACCATCTAATTCCTCTCGAATCCAATCCTTACAGTCCAAAATCCTTCGTAAAATCCTTAATGCTCTTTACTTTATCACAAATCAAATCATCCATCAGGTCCTCAATGTCCCCTATGTTGCCGATTTGGCCAGAACCAGATACCAATCCTTCCATAATAAACTTCCCAATCAGCCAAACCAACTTTTTTCTAGCCTGGCTTCTCCTTCACTACCTAATAATCCTCCTAGGCGTCTGAAAAGAAGATGGTCTCGAGATCTTCTCCCTTAGAAATGTTTTTGGAGTTCTATCAATGGGTAGATTCTCCACATGTTTTTATCATGTCATAATATCACTTACAGCAAATTTACTTGATGTGTATATATGTATACAGTTGTAAATATCAATAAATAAATTATTAAAAAAAAAATAAAGTTTTTTTATAGCTTTAAACTGCGTCAGTGAAGGAAAAAAAATCTGTTGACAATATTTAATACAATTCAAAGTAAAATAAACCTTCCTTGAACATCGTTTCGTTGAGTTTAGACCCATTATCTTCATTAACAGGGAGGGGACAAGATACAAAAGGAACTGAACAAGAAATAAAAATCAGGATGTTCAGTAGCAACCAAGGTGCACGTCTTCGCAATCTCGGAACTGCAGCGGCGCCGGTTTGAATCCGGTCTGAGGAGGGGGGGCCTTTTATTTCTGTGGTGGTCCCATTAAATGAAAACTTCACCCCTCACAATGAAGTCACTGGATTCAATTAATTTGTTTTTACTATTGATTACTATGCTATCATTCAATCTACATATGCCTGTAAAAAATTGCGGCTGTTTTTAAAGCGATAAAAAAAAACTAATTTTTCATTCGGAGCTATAGATCTTCAAAACCACCAGCAAAGCTAGAGAGAACATCATTTTTAGTAGAGTAAATTTGCTAAAATATTAGCTCTAATATTTATGTTCAATGGTTCTCGTGACATAGTTTTTTAAAAAGCTACATTTTATAAATAATGCACTGAAAAATCATTAGTAAGTGAATTTATTTTGAAAAAGCTATATCCCAAAAACTATTTAACGTACAGATGTCTATTAGCACTCACATTAAAGCTAGTTTAATGAGCTATAAAATATTGTTTGATGTTCATCTTCGTAGGAGTTATAGTTTACATGAAATTTGGTAAAATAAATTGATTTATAGTTGTTCGGACAAATTTTCATCACTCCGTGAAGAAGGGATTATTCTCCGACTCTGCGAGGGTGAAAATCCCGGTCTTTCTAGACTGCCTAGCTCGGTGTCCTTCCATGGTGGAGCAATCCACTATTACGTGTTCTGCTGTTTCTGGAACTCCGCACGTGGGACACCGGGGGTCGACGTTATTTCCAAAGCTCTGTAGCTTTCCCCGAAACCCCCCCCTCCTGTGTCATGTTAGGATCTGGGAGGACCCATTTAGCCTTTAATCTAGAAAGGACGGTAGGGAAGAATTTCCTCAAAGTAACGCCCTTCTGGCTTCCTAACCACCGTCCATTCCACTTCTGTATTGAGTCCTCTCGCAGTATTATCTTCCATAAGTTAGGAGTCTCACCGATTCCCTCTCAGAGCTCCTCCGGTAGTGCTTCTAGTCCCTTCATATTTAAGGACATCCTCTCTGAAGATGAGTTCTTCTTGTCATTCAGTCACTGCCTGCTGTAATCTATCATCAGTGTCTCGATGAGATACAATTTCTTCCGCGTAGAGGAGGAGTTGCATGACCTGAATGTAATAATACAAAATTAAAAAATTCTAATAATAATCCATTCAAAATAGAAGTCAAAGCCATCTTATGACTGTTTAATTTATTTTATTTTTTTGTTCCGTATTCTTTCCAATAGGAGTTAGAACTTAAAAGAGTTAGTTTTACTTATAAATTATACGCCTTATAAAACCGGAGTGATAATATTCAGTTTGAGGGAAGAGAGTTTGGGGGGGGGGTTCTAAAGTTTGGGGGGTCCTAAGAGGTCCCCTTATAAGTTGCTTGTCAAATTGTTCCAAGTTATGTCGCACTTTGAAATGCCCTGACTTTCTGACAAACATCTTGAATAATAATTCTGCTGTTGATGAAAGCGGTGTATAATATCCTTGTCTAATTTCCTTTTCTAAATAATATATATTTTCTTTGAATATCGTCTTCTCAATTTTTATTTTCTATTTTGCAATATTTTATAGTATTTTAATCGCTATTTTCTATTATTATTTAACTTTATTAAATATAGACAATAGGTAAACGTGATTGAGTTATGTTACAATGGACTAAACATGTGGAGTCTACTCAGTGGTAGAAATTTTTAGAGGAAAAGATCTCGTAACCATCTTCTAGAAATCATAAAGTAGTGAAGTAAAAGCTTTTTTTTTTTTTCTTTTTTTTTTTAATAATTTATTTATTGGTATTTACAACTGTATACACATATATACAACAAGTAAATTTGCTCTAGGTGACATAGTGACATGATAAAAACATGTGGAGAATCTACCCATTGATAGAACTCCAAACACATTTCTAGAGGAGAAGATCTCGAGGCCATCTTCTTTTCAGACGCCTAGGAGGATTATTAGGTAATGAAGGAGACGCCAGGTTAGAAACAAGTGGATTTGGGTGGTTGAGAAGTTTTATATGGAAGGAACGGTATCTGGTTCTGGCCAAATCGGCAACATATGGAATATTGAGGTCCTGATGGATGACTTGATTTGTGGCAAAGT
>NW_027113471.1:133487-148644 GCF_000696795.3 Halyomorpha halys
AAAGCTCAACTCCGTATGTCCAGATAGGCCTTATAATAGTCATGTAGATCAGTCTTTTGTAATGGATTGGCAATTTAGACCGTCTGTCTAGTAAATGTTGCAATAGTCGGAATCTACGAGCAGTTTCTTGTCTTTTCAGTCTTGTATGAGGATTTCATGTCAGTCGTTTGTCGAGATGTAGTCCTAAGTAACGGATCTGTTCGACAGGAATAAGTGGGGTGAAGTAAAAGCTAGGTCAGAAACAAGTAGATTTTGATGGTTGGAAAGATTATCATGGAAGGAGAGGTCTGGTTCTGGCTAAATCGGCAACATATGGGACATTGTGGTCCTGATGGATAACTTGATTTGAGAGAAAGTAAGGAACAATAAGGATTTCACGAGGAAATTTGTATTGTAAGAATTGGATACGGGAGGGAATCGATTGTTCAGAGGCACTCAAATATCAAATCTGTAAGTCTAGATAGTTTATCATCGCCAAAACTACTACTACTAAAAAGATACTTAATCAAACAGTTTATAGTACTATCTTTAATTTTAGTGCTGGCAGACATCTGTTCGTCTTAGGTTATAGTTATTCAAAACTTAAAATGTTTGTAGGAATCAAAATTTTATACATTTATTTTGTCGAATATGACTACTTCTACGAAGATAAATTACATTAACTACCTTACTTTAATATATTTTTTTTGAAATAGAGATTTTTCAAATAATTAGTAAATTTATTGAAAATTACGATCCCTAGGACGATACTTGTAATAAACTACTTTATAGCACATTAAGCTAGCTTTAATTTGAGTGATAGCAGACATATTTACTTCTTATGGTTCCAGAGATACATTTTTCATAAGACAAAATATTTCAAAAACATTTTGGGAATAAATTTTGTCAAATAACATGAAAACTGCAACCCCTAAGAAAATAAACTACTTTATATTGCATTAAACTAGCTTTAATTCTAGTGCTGGTAGACGTCTTTTAGTTTTTGAGGTATATACTTCTCAAAATTAATTCCTTAACAACTGATTTTTCAGAGCATTCTTTAAAAAATATTTAAAAATCTATTCTAAATATTCTCGGTTTACCCTTCGACGTAAACCCATGACCTCTTCCCCTACAATATCCTTTAATAATACCCCACTTATTCCTGTCGAACAGATCCGTTACTTAGGACTACATCTCGACAAACGACTGACATGGAATCCTCATACAAGACTAAAAAGACAAGAAACTGCTCGTAGATTCCGACAATTGCAACATTTACAAGACAAACGGTCTAAATTGCCAATCCATTACAAAAGACTGATCTACATGACAATTATAAGGCCTATCTGGACATACGGAGTTGAGCTTTGGGGCTCCACTAAACTATCAAATTCCTCCAGAATCCAATCCTTACAGTCCAAAATCCTTCGTAAAATCCTTAATGCTCCTTACTTTAACTTCTCAACCACCCAAATCCACTTGTTTCTAACCTGGCTTCTCCTTCTTTACCTAATAATCCTCCTAGACGTCTGAAAAGAAGATGGCCTCGAGATTGTCTCCTCTAGAAATGTTATTGGAGTTCTATCAGTGGGTAGATTCTCCACATGTTTTTATCATGTCACTATGTCACATACAGCAAATTTACTTGTTGTATACATGTGTATACAGTTGTAAATAACAATAAATAAATTATTAAAAAAAAAAAAAATATTCTCGGAATTATTCAACATAAATATATTTTTAAGAATCATATTTTAGAAAATTTGTTCTACTTTAAATGATGTTCTCTTGGGTTTTGTGGTGTTAATAATGAGAATATATAGAGCTCCGAATGAGGAATTAATTTTTTTTTAACGTTTTGATTTAGCAACCATAGTTTTCATCAAGGTAATAAACAAATGGGATGATAGTGCTTATTGCCTCTTTTTGGGCTCTTGTACTGATAATGATGGATGATTTAACAACAAACAAACAACAAAAGTTCCTTAGAAACATATTATCTTTCTTTATGTTTCTAAAGAACAACATTATTTATTTACCAATTTATTTATTTACATACTTGTAAAAAATGTATAATTTCTTTTCCATTCTAAACATCCATGATCCATTACAGTGATAATTAATGGTACACAAGACCGTAGTAAGGTGCGGCAACGTGGCTGTGAGTGAGAACTGGAGAGGCCACAACAGTCCTGTAGACTGGAATATTGCGGTGGACGATGTTGAGGAAGCTCTGGTAGGATGAAGGATGTCCTGCTATGGAGGAGTATCCTGCGAAGGAAGGATATCCCAGAGCTGGGGAGAGGTATGGTTCCTTACCGGTTGGAACTCTGATGGCTGATGCAGCAGCGACCAGAACGGACAACACTATCTGTAACAATACAATTTTAAATTTAAAAAAAATAAATATATGTGTCTATATCTAATATATAAAAATAAATATTGTTTTTTCGTACATTATGCACTGCTATACCCTTCTTTCCGGGAAGGTTATATGCTGTTGAATTTTTTCGGTAAAATAAAAATAAATATAAAAAATTTAACTATTTTTTTCGCGTAGCTCAGAAGGTATACATTTTTTTTTTATGGTTATTGAGAACCAATCAATTTGTCTCTTTATGGTTATTGGTTATACCAATCAATTTGCCTCTTTCTGAAGAATAAGAGGAAAAATTATAACCACAAATTTTGATTTATCTTCGGTTATATATTTATCGTTTATACTTGCCCACGCTCAGTGGTGAAGGGGCGAGTTAAAGGGAAAAAAAGAAACAAAAGAATAAATTACTCCTTAGGCGCCAGGTTATTTTGTCCCTCGGAAATAACGAAAACCCCGAAACAATATAACTACAATGTATCCCTATATAAACAATTATCGAATTATGACTACTGGCGAATACCTTTACAAGAAGATATCAGAAAACCTAGGGGTGATACCTACCCACCTGTGGAACTATCGCAATCCTTGTATTAACTGAATAAAAAAAAGCATAAGTAGAATAACAAGTTGAAAGTAGTGTATATACATCAAAAATAGCAGCAGAACTATATGTAATTATCAACTATAGTTTAATATTTAAAAGAAATATATATACATAGAATGAAAAGGAAGTAAAAAGAATTCTTATCAATTAATAAAACAAACAAAACTTATAGGATGACTTAACCTTAACTTAAATGCTTAACCCTATGAGCTAAATTTACACTAATATACAAATGAGGTATATAAAATTTAAAAAAATAAAATAAAATCAAGTTTACTTCGAACCACACGTAGTCTTTGGGTGTATTCCTGGCAGAACACAACGGTGTCGGATATATCCTTTTCGGTCACCGTCTCAACTTTCCCTGAAGTATGAAGATGACACCTGCCACAACCCTCCTATCCAGGACGTTCTGAAGAAACGTTGCCACACTATCCCCACTTCTAGTGTTAATGAGACACAGAGTCTGATAAACTATCACCACTTCATATTGAACATTTATTTATTTATTTCCACCTTTCCCTGCCTTGCCTATCCATCATCAAACTACTGCTGATAAATCAATTTACAATTTATGATTCATTAAGTTTTCTTATAGGTTTTCAGTCTTATGCGCTTCTTCCGTCCGCAGGCATTCCAGGGGTCTTCTTCTTTGATGAATATTGGTGGCTTGGTCCAATAATTGTTTTCCACCCGTATACAAATTCTTTGTATTTTTCTTCGCTTACTGGCTGAGGGAAGTCGTTCTAGTACTTCATATTGAACAATCGTAACGTGTTCAAAAACCAAACTGCCACCTTTACAAAAACCAAACCCACTCCTATAAACATATTGCTCGTGTCCCCCCCCCCCCCATGACAACCATCACACCTCTTGTCTGCGCCGATATAGCCAATGTTTTTATTTCACCATGACAACCGTAACATCCCTTGTCTGCGCAGATATCGCTCGTGTTGTTATTTCACTATGACAACCATAACAACCCTTGCCTACGCAGATATCGCCGGCGTTTTTATGTCGCCATGGCAACCGTTAACAAAATATCACTGACTCATAAAAACATGATATGGCTTGGTGTATAGTAGGTCGATAAAATTTATTGTTTTTAGCATTTAGCAAAAAATAATCATATTTGTTTTTAGCGTTGTCTAAAACTTTTAAAAAATTCATAAAAATTTTTTGAGGTTAGTAAACTTCCAATTGAATGTAATTTATATTAAATTATCATATTATAGTACAACGTTTAGGAAACACTGTCCCATATTCATGTACTTTAAACCTACAACAGTAATAAACCATCATAACGATCTACATCCTTATGTATTATAATTCACATAATTATATTCACCTCATAATTTTTCATAATTTGAATTTCATATAGGAAATCATGTCATATCTTTACACTATTCTCACTTTTCTACCATTACTTATTTGTGCATCTTCACTTCTCCTTAGCACAGCCATTACTCTATATTTCTTGCTACCTCTTTGGACCTTATCTTATTAAGTCCAGTGTGCTGTTTGGTTACCTCCCTGTTTTTTTTTTCTTTTTTTAAATCCTGCTTTGTATTTAATATTAAACTTAGTGATTTTTTTCCTAAACCCGTTTATTTCCTCTGATTTTTATGTTTATATTTTGAGTCTATTTATAATGTCGGCGGAATGTGTATTTAAGTGTTTAATGTCAGTTTTGTAGTTTACTGTGTTTTGTATGTTTTTTGTTATATGTATGGCTTCCAGAAATCTTCTGCTTTTTGTATGTTGTATTTGTGCTGTATCTATTATTTTAGGGTCTTCAAAGTTTAAATCATGGTTCAATTTTATGCTGTGGTAGGCCAGAGCTGTGCAATTTATATTTTTAACGGTTCTACAATTGGTTACATGTTGCTTAATTCTAGTTTCTAGTTTTTCAGATGTTTCACCAATGTATACTTTTTCACAATTTTTACAATCTATCTTATAAATTGCATTTATTTTTCCATCTTATCAACTTTGTCTTTCATGTTGGACAGCTTATTCTGCAACTTATTATAGTTGTATAGACCGATTCTGATATTTATATGATCATATTCTGTCAGTGTTTTTTTAAATTTTATTTGTTAGGGCTGGTATGTATTGAAGTTCAAAGAATTTTTTATTATTGCTATTACTATTTGTTTCCTCTTGTCCTTTTTCTCTATTGTCGTCTATTGTAATATTTTTGTTTATTTCTTTATAAAATTCAGTGATTCATTTTTGACTTGGTGGTTTTTCTATTCTATCTTTCTTTGTTGTTCCGATTGTGTTTTATTTTTCGCGGTGTTCTACTTTCTGTGTTGTTTCTGGTTGTATGTTTGGTATTCATTTTATTGTACCATAATCTATTTACCAATCTTTTGGGATAGAACATTTCAGTTAGCATGGTGTATAATATGATAATTTAATATAAATTAAATTTAATTGGAAGTTTATTAACCACAAACATTTTTTATGAATTGACAGACTTTCTAAAGAGAAAATCCTTTTAAATAACATTTCTCCAAGAAATTTAAAATTGAGGAATGGAAATTGAAAATGCTGTAAGTGTGCCAAAACAAACAGGTAGCTGGCTACGATTTTTGTTCTAAAATTATGAACAAATTACAGCTGTTGAAACTAAAGCGTTGAAGATAGGAACTTTCAGCGGTTACTAATCGATTGACTCTGGTTTCTGTAACCTTATTTCGTCTAAATCTCATTTTTTGTATTTCTGGCTCTCAAAAGCCTTTTCCATTTCCATGGCTCAATTATGAATTCTTCACCATTATTAGGAGAATTTTTTTTTCTTCTGGTGATTAATGTTTATATCATGGTACATAACTTAAAAGAAATACAAAAAAAAATAAAATAAAAATAAAAGGATGCAAACTAAAAGATTGAAAAAGAGTAAAGGAAAAATATAGAACACCTTGATTTAACTCGTATTACCTTTTTCCATCTTTTAGTTTTTACTCTATTTTTATATTCCTTTTTTCTCTGTTATTATCTCCGTACAATTATTGTCTAAAACCTTTTTTAATTATCAACAAACACAATTATGATCCAATACCCTCAAGTTTTATTTTCATATACTCTCCAACGTTTCGGCCCTCAGCCCATTTTCAAGGAGACAACCATAAATATTGATGTAATGTTCTTTAAAATCTTTTCTGCAGGCTAATTTCCCATGTCATATTGTTGAAAACACTGTCTCAAATTTATCTTTTATAACTTTAAAGGCTGTCTTGAACACTTCCATCTTGGTTCCCAGTTCACAATATTAGGTTAATGATTTATTGTAATGATTGTTTGAGAGTGGTTTATTTAATTATTAACACACACAATTTTGATTCAAATATCCCCTCAACTTTTATTTTCAAAAACTTTCAATTCTAAACCTTTCAAACCATCATAATCCTTTGATTCAAACCTTATCTAGTTCTACCCATCCCTACAACCCACCTAGAAGGTTGAAACGGCCAAGAGACTTATTAAAATAAAAATGGACAATGGGAGTTCTGACAATGGTCAGATTCTCCACTCAAGTTGAGTGTTTGCGGCTTTAGCACACTTGCTCAACCTCCACTGGCTCACTACCAGTGATGCGGTGAGAGGGATGCGCTGGGAACTTTTGAGCTCTGCTCTACCACTCACACGTGGGGGATAGAGTGGGCTCAGGGATCCTCAGGTCGATTGTATAAATATTGTATATTAGAGTGTAAATGTGACTAGAGACTATATTATTTTATCATTATGTTATTTTATTTATTTATTTTTCATGCAGATAGTTTGATTATCTTCATTTTGTTTATTCTTTTGTTTGTATATATTCTAAGAGAGTTTTTTTTTTCATTATTTTTATTTATTTATTCATTTTTTTATTTTATTTTAGTATGTATGTGATCATTCATCACTATTACCTATTGCCCACAACTGTGTGGCAGATTGTAATATCTATCAATAAATAAAAAGTATTATTAGTAAAAAAAAAAAAAGAAACTTTCAAGGAGAGTTTTACCAAGATGGCACTGTTCAAGACAGCTTTAAAAGAAATAAAAGATAAATTTGTGACAGTGTTTTCAACAACATGACATGGACAATCAGCCTGCAGAAAAGATTTTAAAGAACATGGCATCAATATTTAAGGTTGTTTCCTTAAAAATGACCTGAAGGCCGAAACGTCAGGGAGTTTCTGAAAATAAAACGTGAGGATATATTGGGATTAAAATTGTGAGTGTTAATAATGAAAAAAGGTTTTAGACAATGAATGAAAACAAAAATAATAACAGATAAAAAAGAAATATGAATAGAGAACAAACTAAAAGATAGAACAATGGAAGGTGTTCTATATTAAATCGTTAATTTAAAACTTTTTTGTTATTCTTATATAATTTTACGTTTCACTGTGCAATTCTTATATTTTCTTTCATTAACAGTATTCATTTTTATATAAATTATCATAATTATCCATACTTTAGTTAAATTTAATTTTTTTTATTATTTTAACCGCACCCAAACTATCATCCTTTTATTTTTAGCGAAAGAAGTAGCCTGTTAGAAGTTAAGAAACTGAATATATAACCTCGCCTAATAGTTTAACTTAACTTTCATAACTTTATTTATTTGTTTTATTTCATAATTACGTTCGTAGGTGGTGCTTGTAATACAGGAATGGTAGTTGATAATTATTACCTGGATTTATAAAAAATAAGTAAAAAAACTAAACCTAAATGTCAGCATATGTTCTTTCATGCTCATACTTCATGATAACGGTAACTGGAGTTATAGGACAAGTAACCAGCTCAACTAGTTGGCTTTAAATCCCGTTCTTTATTTATGACTGCAATTATTCAGAAAAAAAAATTATGTAATTAAAGCAGATTTATTATTTTTTTATATCAGTTCATAAATGACAAGTAATTGCAAGTTTTTCAATAATAAAAAAGATAAAATATTTTTTTAGAACTTAATATTACAGTATTAAAATAATCCTAAATATTTGTTATTTATTGTTGTTTTAAACTTATTTATCCATTCAAGTGTTTCCTGTAACCGGTTTTTTTATTATATTTTCCTTTTAATCTATGTGTTATTCTTATTCTCGTAAAATGTATCTATTTGTTTGTTTTTGGTAAACTGATCTACTGTTGTGACTATGAATGATGGTCTGATCTCACATTATCGTCTAATATTGAATTTGTTTAGCGGGTCACTGAAGAGGATCTAGGAGGGTGAATTCCGGAGAGCGAATTTGTTGATCGGGTGAATTGAATAATTGAGCAGAAATAAGAAACAAAAATAGGAATGAATGAAACATTTGTATTGGTCGTACAGACCGAAATGAATTGTAAAAGGAAACTGTAGGGGTGAAAAAAAATTGTTTATTATATCCTATTATTGTATCTCTTTTTTTTCTGATTATACCATGTATGTGTAATTTATACATGTCCGATTACGGATTGATAAGTATGCTGTGTGAGATAGCAACCTAATTTATTTAGGCAGCATAGATGAATAAATAAAGTATTTCTTTCTTGTGTGTTCATTATCAGAGGAAAAATTACTTGCAAGCTATTTAAATTATTTTTTGAGCATTTCAATTTTGTTAAATATTTTAAATGTTCATTTTGTAACGAATATTTGGATCATTTATTAATTTTAAACAGTCAAAATGATTTGAATTTATTATATAATTGTAATTTTCCAATTACTATTATAGCATGTTCTTGCTGAAGCCTAGATTAGATTAGATTTTTATTCAGGGTGATCAACATCTAGGTTATTACACCCTTTTTACTTTATTTATCTTCTTGTCTTTGACATTTGATAGTTGAATGTAGACTATTTCTTTTTTACACTGGTCGATATTGGTGGATTATATTTTAGTATAATTTTGAGTTTCTTTAAGGGCCAATTCTCTTGTACGAGGAATTTTATTATTTTCGAAGGCTTGGCGAAATGATGGGCATTCTTCAATTATATGCTTTATTGATAATGGGGAATGACAGGTTTGGGATATAGGTTGGTCCTCTTTTTGTGTTATTTTGAATGTCCTATTCTTAATCTTGCAATAACCACTTCCTCTCTTCTGTTTCCCCTAATGGCACTTGTCCACTTTTGTGTGTTTTTTTTTAACATTTCTTAGTTTATTGGTGAGTGGTACGTCAGCCCACATTGAATCCCAACTTTTTCGGATTCTGTTCCTTAAAAATGCCTTTATGTCTTTCGGCTCGTAAATTTGGAATGGTGGAACGTTCATTGTAGCAGCCTCTTTAGCCGCATTATCCGCTGCCTCATTTTATCATCGCTGAAGCCTACATAACATCTTTCCATAAATGTGATAGAACTTACTACTTTCCTATAGCAACATTTAAATATGTAGCGCAACGACCCATGAGAAGGGTCAGGGGTACAACACGAAGGGTCAGGGGTTCAGTACTTTGTGAAAAAGTACTGTTACTAGACCAATGGTTCTGCAGGGAGGTGATTTGGTCAGAATCACACTCGACCACCAGATTTTTACCCAATTTAAGAGGCTGGTTGGACCCCAGGAGGACTCTAGAACCCACAAGAGTTGACTCATGGCTACAGTGTAACAGAAAACAATTTTCTTCCCAGCCGGATTCCTTAGGTCCTTAGAGTTAGTAGCCAGGCGCTTTACCCCGTGGATATCGCTCTCCTATACGTCCTATATATCCTATACATAGGTAGCTTTATTTATTTTAAATATAATATTTCTAGTTGCTGCAAAACCTAAAATGAGGAAATGATTCAAATTTGTCGTGGTGTTAGTTAAAAGCAATACCCATAGGGGTTTAAAAAAGAGGGGAAGGGGACAAAATTTAACTGGAATTGTAAACATAGCAAAGTTTGACTCCTAGAACTAGTATGATTTGTAATTATAGACTCTCTGATGTTTTTTCAGTTCCGTCAGTCTTTTCTTAGATCGTCTCCACGTTGGTTGTCGTTCTGATATTCTAGGTTGACAATGGTTCCTATATTCCCCTCCAGGTAGTATCCTCGGTCCCATCCTCTACACAGTATACAACTAACATCCCAACCAATCCTAGTACTATCCTAACCATGTATGTCACCGGCATACATACATACAGTTAATATTAATCCTTTAATTGCATCGCAAAATCTCTAATACCGCGTTACAACTCACGAAGAATGACTTTAAAGCTCAAGGGTTAAAATACCTTTAACCCTTACAATTTCTTTTAAGAATGTTGAACGGGTCCTCTTTCTTAACTAAGTCTGGACAAACGACTAACTTTGAATCCTCACACAAGACTGAAGAAACAGGAAACTAGACGCCCATTCTGACAACTGCAGCACTAACCAGACAAATGGTCTTAACATCCAACTAATTAAAAAAGACTCATATATATAACTATAATAAGGCCTATCTAGACTTACAGATTTGAAATAATTTAGAGCCACTAATCCATCGAATACCTTTCGTCTCCAATCCTTACAATCCAAAATCTTTGTAAAATCCTCAATGTTTCTTACTTAGCTACAATTCAAGTCATCTATCAGGATCTAAACTTTCCATCCACCCGAACCTACTTGTTTCTAACCTGGCTTCCCTTTCATTACCTGATAATCCTTCTAGGCGTTTGAAAAGAAGATGGCCTCCAGACTTTCTGCTCTTGAAATTTTATTGGAATTAGGTACTCTGAACACTCGAGTAATACGACCCTAACCACTTAGTTTCTAACCATGCTCTCTTCCATTCCCGATAACACTCTGAGAATTTGGAAAAGAAGATGGCCTCGAGACCTTCTACATCTACATGTTTGTATCACTCCTTTATGATCTTAGATCAAATTTCTAAGTATCAATTTTTTTTTTTTAAATACTGTTTTTAATATCATTAAATAAATAGAAAAATTGTTATAAAAAAAATCCACAGACAATAACTTTTTTTTACAATAAATAACACTTGTGTAAAGGACATTTTTAACTCCCCGGTCTATGGGCAAGTTATTGTAATCACAGTGAAAATCAAAAGTGGAAATATTTACTGTTTTAATATAAAGTATTCTAATTCCTATTGAAGTGTTCAAAATGTATTTCGTTGGATTTAGAAGCAGATAATGTCTATTATGTAAATCATTTTATTCTGTAAAATTTTGTTGGTGAACCAGTATTTTTTTTTTTTTTTTTTTACAGTATCCTTTAATAATGTTGCTCTTATCCCAGTCGAACAGGTCCTGTATCTTGAACTACATCTGGCCAACGAATAAATTTGAATCCTCTCACAAGACTGAAAAGACAAAAGACTGCTTGTCGATTCCGACTATTACAGCACTTACCAGACAAGTGGTCTAAACTTCCAACTAATTAAGAAAGACTCATATATATATAACAATATTAAGGCATGTCTAGACTTACAGATTTGATATTTGAGAGCCACTAAACCATCGAATCCCTCTCGTCTCCAATATCATTAAATAAATACAAAGGAAAAAAATGTTTTCAAAAACTCAACAAACAATATTTTTTTTTTTAAAATAAATCAAACATTTGTATCCTTTTATTTTTCACCAGTCCAACGTTTCGGCCATTTTAGCCATCCTCAAGGACATCTTCAATATAATTTCTTCCTCACATTAATTTAAAGTTACTTTTGCAGGCTATTCTGCCCAGGTCATTTTCTTTATTATAAGTTAAAAGCCTATTTTTTTTTTTATTAAAATTTAAAATCATTAATATTTAATTTTTCTTATATAAGATTATCTACTAACATATAACGAATAATGACATAACATATAAATGGTTTGTTATATGGTAGTGTATTAATTGTGGATAATGTTATATAAGAAAAATAAAATATTAATGATTTTAAATTTTAATAAAAAAAAAATAGGCTTTTAACTTATAATAAAGAAAATGACCTGGGCAGAATAGCCTGTAAAAGTAACTTTAAATTAATGTGAGGAAGAAATTATATTGAATATGTCCTTGAGGATGGCTACAATGGTTGGACTGGTGAAAAATAAAAGTGTTGAGACAAAAAAGGATACAAATTTTTGATTTATTTAATAAATAATTACCTTGTCTCAAGAAATTGAGATAATATAATTAAAATTTTTTTTTTGTTTTTAAATAAAAACGCACTTGTGTAAAGGACATTTATAACTTCCCAATCTATAGGCAAATTATTGTAATCACAGATAAAATCAAAAGTGGAAATATTTACAGTTTTTATATAAAGTATTCTAATTTCTATGGAAGTGTTCAAAATATATTTTGTTGGATTTAGAATATTTTATTTATTTATTTTTTTTTTCATGTTTAATTTACCCAAAGACTGAAGCCCAGACTGCTGCAGGACATCCTGTAATATGTTAAGTTATATATTTATCAGTTCTGTAATTGTCACTCTAAAATTTTATCTTATCTTAATTTTTTTTTTCTCTTCACTTTTTCTTAAATTCACATTTTTTTTTTCTCTTAGAAGTCAGATATTACTTTTGTTATACTCATAAATGTTATTTATTTTTATTAACTTTACTTTTATGTTTTATTGAGAATTATTATTTTAGTCTATTTATTTTTATTAGTTAGCTGTATCTTTTGTGTGTGGACTATACTCCCCATGATTAATTGTTAAAGAAAAAAAATGTACCTCTTACATTAACCATGTATGACCAATCTGGTATTAAATTATTAAATTTAATTTTTTTAAAAATTTAATGACCCATTTGGCGTTACTTGGGGGTGTAAAAGAAAACTTTTTTTTTTTAGTTTCAAACTATCAAATTACCAATAAAATATATTAAAAAAATAAATAAATTTAAAATAGTTATGTACATACTTATTGGCGAATTTTTATAATCTATTTCGTCTAATACTTTCTGTAATCCGAAACTCCCTCTCTGCAGCAGTTAGTTTGTATTAACGAGATTACACGGCAATAGCTAAGTGGCTCCAAAAAAAATTATTGTTACTTTTATTTCATGAATATTTTAACACTAAAAAGCAGTTATTTATTTTTAAAATGATTCACAAATATATATTGAGAACAAACTCACCAAGCTGTACATATCGTTGTGCAATGAGAGCCTAGCAAGTGTCCAGTGAACCAACCGCTTGCGGAGCGATCTCCTCTATTTATCCTTTCGACCCCTTCCCACATGGCAAGGCTACCTTCACTGTTCCTTCCAGTTTGCATTAATTATGCACTCCTAGCATTTGCATAAATGTACATAGTTGCATTACAACGCAGTTAGAAAAGCATTGCTATCGACCGCCTAACATATTAGTAAGGAAGTGTGTGATTTACCGTATCAGGCTAGGTTTGTTTCCTTATTCCTGGATATGGCCTTCCGAAAGTGAAAGATATCTCGGTTTAATAAAATAATATACTACAATACCACGTTTAGTAAAATAATATACTACAATACAGAGAAAGCTTTAATGAACTATAAAAATTTGATAACATGATAATAAAATAAAAATTCTCTCCTAATTAAATATATTAATTCCATTATAATATGGGATTCAAAAGCAATTTATTATAAACTTGTGTATAATGGATATCTACAGGGATAATAATTTTATCTCATATATGATATTATCTTTTCTCTTTTTATTATCTTCGGCCAACCCGGTCATCCCCAAGGACAATCAGCTAAATAATAGCTTTTTTTATACATTCAATTTTAACAACCATAATATTTACTAATAAATTAGGCTAGCTTAACTATAAATTTACACCTCACGTCTAATAATTTCAAAACGTTTTACAAATCCCACCAGATCACCTATACTCTCCGTCGTAAACCTCTACCCTCCTGTCCTACAGTATCCTTTCTAAATACTCCACTTACGCCTGTTGAACAGATTCGATACTTGGGATTCCATCTTGACAAGAAACTTACTTGAAATCCACACACAAGACTGAAACGACAAGAAACTGCTCGTGGATTCCGATTACTACAACACTTACTTGACAAACACTCTAAACTTCTCATTCATTACAAAAAATTAGTATACACTACGATAATCAGATCAATTTGGACGTATGGAATTGAGCTCTGCGGCTCTACCAAACCATCAAATTCTTCCCGCATCAAATTATCAAATTATCTTACAATCCAAAATCCTACGTAAAATCCTTGATGCTCCTTATTACGTTACCAATTAACACATTCACAAATACCTTAACATCCCATTCGTTGCAGAATTGGCCCAAAACAGATATGCATCTATTCATTCTAAACTCCTTACCCATCCTAACCCATTAATTCTTAATCTTTCATCCTTAACAATCCCTGATAACCCTCCGAGGCGTCTGTAAAGAAGATGGCCACGGGACCTTCTAATTTAAATTAATGCTTTAAATTAAGTACCACCAATGGGTGGTTTCTTCCAAAGATTTTCAAGTTTATATGAAACATACAACATATTTACTTATTGTATTTATTATTTCTACAGTTGTAAATCACATTAAATAAATAAATAAATAAATAAAAGTTTTACAGGGTATTCTGCCCTAGTCATAATTTTCAGTCAAATCAGCCTATAAAACATTAAAACAATATGAAACTATACTAATTTATTAATAAGCTTACCTTAGCACATATATTGGTGGTAGAATACAATACAATTTACATAAACTGAATGTTGTATACGCACAATGATATGATGTTTACACACACTGAGTGTTGTATATACACAACGTGATGCTGTTTACATTAACTGAATATTATATTCACACAACGATAAGCTGTTTTCATACATTGGATGTTGTATTTGCGAAACAATATGCTGTTTAAATGTACTGAATGTTATATATACAAAATAATATGCTGTTTACATATATCGAATGTTGCATATACTCAACTATGTTCACAGAATGATATGATGTTTAGACAAACTTAATGTTGTATACACACAATAAAATGCTGTTTACAAAATTGCTAAATGTCTCTTAGGGCCATCAATTTTGTAAGCATTAGTTTGTGCATTAATATTTTATGCTTAGCTTTCTAATCTAATTGCTATCTATGTATCCAAAACAAAATTTAAATTATTTGTAATTTAATTTATGGTATGTCATTATGGAGATACGACAAAAAATAATGTAGTTGTCCTTTACTATAATAGTAAAAATTCTAAACATACAATATATATGTCATAACTATAAACATATAGGGGGCAATAAATATAAAAATAAC
>NW_027113471.1:151313-153425 GCF_000696795.3 Halyomorpha halys
TCTCTAAATTATTTTCTCTTAGATTTTTTTTATTTTTTTTGGTAGTTTCGAAGATATAGAGCTTTGAATGAAAAATTATTTATTTTAAGGCTTTGAGACAGCCGCCATTTTTTATTCCCTCTACCTATACTTGGCAGACTTATCAGTTTTGACTAGAAATTATACATATTTTTCATTAAAGTAATAAAAAATTGTGTTGAAATAACTGCCTTTTTTTCTCCTTTTGGTCTCTATCTCATGTTTTAGCCAATTTACTCTTCTCTAAATTTTGTTCTCTTAGGGTTTTTTATTTTTTTTGGTAGTTTCGAAGATATAGAGCTCTGAATGAAAAATTATTTTTTTTAAGGTTTCGAAACAGCCGTCATTTTTTATTCTCCTAAACTATAATTGACAGACTCATCAATTTTGACGAGTAATTAAACATAGTTTTCTCTATCTACTCTTGCCGTTTTTCTGTTCAGTTGGTAACATCATTCTTGTCAAGTTATTATGACTATTGTTCATTTTTATCCAATTTCTCAATATCCCCTTTTACATATTACCATAACTCACATCTACTTATATATCTACACCACCTATTTGTTATACTTCTACCTCTCTACCATGTTTAAAACTAGTTTTAATGCGTAGTCTCCTACAATTTATTAGTCTAGATCTGTATTGAGAACTTCTATCATACCTGGTTATATTTATTAACAACTTATCTCTAGTCTACCAACATGTACTAACCTTTACTTTTTTGTTATCATAACAATTTTTTTTTTAACTTAACAATTGTTTTGAATTTTTTTTTACTTTTTATATTCTGTTAATTCTAAAATGTTTGTATCTTGATTTCTTATTTAGGCCTGTCGAAGCCCTGCATAGTGGTGTGAAACGTTGGTTAACGATAATTGTTTTTTTGTTACTATTATGATACCTTTATTGACCGCCACTTGTACTATTTTCTTACAATCTACATAGTTTTCATTAAAATATCAAAACTTGAAACTCCAATATTTTAGTGGCATTGGAATTTTCCATATACCTAGGTGTAATTTATTTGTATTCCCATTATTTTCACCGTGATTAGGGGTTGAAGTTTATCATTTTTTAAGACCGCCACTCAATTAAAAAGACAACGACAACGCACTAGGCCGGATTCGAACCGGCACCGCCAATAGATCTCAGAATAGTAAGACTGTGTCCAACCACTGAGCTACGTGGGTCCAGTTGCTCTCCTCTTGGGTTCATGTACTATTAAATATACGTTTTTAAGTGAAATAAGTTACCATTAAAATGGCGTTGATTACTTTTGAAACCACTTGGTTTTTAACTATCAACGAATCTGCGTTTACTGACCTTAGTCTGTAGAAATAAAAAAAAAAAAGGCTACTATTTAAGAATGATCAAGAAAAGAATAATTTCAATTTTTTTTCTTCCTAAAACATGAAGCAATGAAAATACATATCTTAATTTATTTGGACATCTTGACATTGGTTGACCTCATGAACTATTTCATTCCTATGTAGGTACTTTCCCAAACAGCTAATTGGTTCCTTATACCATGTACTATTGTTCGCTCTTTCACTACTGACAACTGAAATTGCCACTTTCCCATTTATGGAGACTTGTCCAATGCTGCCTTTCTTGCTTATCCAAAGCTTCTACCTTCTAATTCTAATTAACATACTGGAAGAAGATAGTTGACCGTATAAATTTAACTGAAGGAAGATAGTCCGAGCTGTAAATAAAGCTATCAAAATATTAAAAGAAAACTATTTATAGTTAACGCACATTTCGGCCTACTTTATGCAGGGTTTCATCACGGCTGTAACTTTGAAACAAATTAACAATAAATAAGGTTAACAATAAATAGTTCTATTCTGCTTGATACCTTCATTGACCACCTCCACAGATTTCATCAAGGAATCATGAAAAGAAACAAAAAAAAAATTCAAAATTTAGAAAATCCCATCCTCTACACCATGTATACAGCTGACATACCAACAACTCCTAACACTGTCCTTACCACGTATGCTGATGACACATGTGTGCTCACAGTTAGTAATAACCCTTTGATTGCATCCCAAACTCTCCAGTCCCATATCACAATCCTCGAAGAATGGTGTC
>NW_027113471.1:157236-159283 GCF_000696795.3 Halyomorpha halys
AAAAGGGTATTTAAATATTTTACAGTAGGTTCGCACTTTAAAATATATCTTTATAAAAAAATTTATTTTTAAAAAGAATATAATTGTCCATTAGGAGCTATATATTATTACTTTTTCTAGATGTTATTTTTATATTTATTGCCCTTCATTTTTAAATGTTTATAATTATCACTTGTATATTTATTACATTTGTTTATGTATATCGAGAATTTTTAAAAGATTTAAATTGGTAACAAATCAAATGGTTTGTTATATGGTAATGAATTTGTGTTATAATCTTATATAAGAAGAATTAAATATTTATGATTTTAAATTTTTAAAATATGCTTTTAATTTATAATAAATGAATGACCTGGGCAGAATAACCTGCAAAAGTAACTCTAAATTAATGTGAGGAAGAAATTAAAATTGAAGATGTCCTTGAGGATGGCTAAAATGGCCGAAACGTCGGACTGTTGAAAAATAAAAAATATTGAGACAAAAAAGGATACATGTTTTGATTTATTTAATAAATAATTACCTTGTCTCAAGAAATTGAAATAATATAATTAAATTAAATAGAATTGTTAATGATCTTTTTTACCCCCTTTCCCCCTTTATTAAATAAATAAATAAATAATAGAATTAACATATATGACCATGTAGGATTTTTATGTATGTATATATTTAGAATTTTTACTATTATACCTATATTTACACATATAGGTTAACAATAGAAGTGAAAAAAATGTATAATTTTTTTAAGAAATATGAAAAAATGGTATTTATAAATTTTAATGTGGGCTTACATTTTTAAATATAAACTTATGGAGAATTTTTTTTAAAAGACTAGAATTGGCCATCAGGAGCTAATATATAATTCTCAGGTATTTAACCTTTTATACTTGACCTTTGATCATCAGTTAGGTCAGGCCCGTGACAATCCTTAGTGGCACAGGTTAGATTCTATCTAACCTAAATGTTGGTTGCTTTCCTTCATAATAAATAAAATCACTCTGTTGGCAATACAAGTTTGTAATATTTAACTGTTTACAGTACTCCTTATAGAAAAATTGTATTTTTTCGATGTTCAGTTATGAAAATGACGTCGATCTTTTTCTTGTTATAAGGTTGCGTTAAAGGTACTAAAGGGAATGACGGTCCTGACTGATTAGCAAGACTGACTTCAATCACAGGTCCCTACAGTATCAGTCCAACTGATGATTGCTTGTTAATGAGATATCGTACACCAAGGATATTGAGAAAGGTCTCCTTATTTTATTTATATATTTTTTATTAATTTGATTTTTCGGTGACATCTATTGGTCGGTGCCACAATAACATACAGAAATGATAAACATGAATGAAATATGATATTTAGCAAATATCATGAAAACTACTAATTTATGTACATAAACCTCATAAAATACGTTTGAGTAATAGATTTAATTTGTGCGCTAATAAACATCTGCACGTCGAATAGCTCAGAAGACTTTTTTCAGAAGAGATTTTTCAGTACAATTTTTATAAAATATTTCTTAAAAAAAAACCGTATCTTGGGAACTATTAAACGTATACAACTCTATTATGGCTCATATCTTAGCAAATGTACTCTAATTTAAATGATATTCTATTAGGTTTTCTAATAATATAGGTTTTTTAAGGCTTGGAACAGCCGCCATTTTTATTCCCACTACGTATACTTCATTAGTAATAATACATATTTTTTATTAAAGTAATAAAAAATTGGATTGAAATAACTGCCTTTTTTCTCTATCTCATGTTTTAGCCAATTTACTCATCTCTAAATTATTTTCTCTTAGGTTTTTTTATTTTTGTTGGTAGTTTCGAAGATATAGAGCTCTGAATGAAAAATGATTTATTTTAAGGCTTTGAAACAGCTGTCATTTTTTATTCCCCCTACCTATACTTGTCAGACTCATCAATTTTGACTAGAAATTATACATATTTTTCATTAAAGTAATAAAAAATTGGGTTGAAATAACTGTTTTTTTTTCTCCTTTTGGTCTCTATCTCATGTTTTAGCCAATTTACTCATATCTAAATT
>NW_027113471.1:165428-171374 GCF_000696795.3 Halyomorpha halys
ACTGTTTTTAGAGTTCTACTACTGGGTAGTTTCTCTACATCCTGTATCATATCATTATGTCATTATGATCAAATTTACTGGTTGTATTTTTTATAGAGTTGTCAACAAATAAAAAAAAAAAAATTTAGAAATAAGACAAAAGAACAAAAAAATGTGAAATAGTAAATAATGTTATATATAAAGCAAAGTAATAAGTGAATGGAGGTGGGATGAAGCATGTTAATGAATATAGGAAAATAACTGAAGAGAGAACTTCTGAGCGTATGGTCACATCCAAGGAGAGGAAAACCTTTTTTACTACATTAAATAATGGTATACTCTACTCTCCTTATAAGAGAAAGTGAAGCCAAAAAGAAAGGAGTTGACCACGCCTTTGGAGCTCAGGTTTACGTTGAGGTTAAAAGTAATGTCCACCATTGCAATCTAAACTGGAGGTATTTAATGATTGGTTTCTAATCGTTCTACTCCTCTGCCACGCCCCTAGAGCTCATCATAGGACTTCATTTTGGCTTCATTTTTCTTGGAAGCTCATCCTGGCCATAATACTCCTTCCTTCAAGAATTTAATTAATACAAAATACACATTACGTTGTGGGACTCTAGATCTACAGATTAATGACATTAGAACTTTACAGTTATTCCTGGAAAAGGATAATAAGAGAAAACTACAAGAACAAAGAAAATAATAGTTATTTATTATATCACATTTTATAATTATAAGTACATTATTAAAACCAAAGCTCCTGTCACAGATGAACTCAGCGGTAGTCGAACTTGAAAGACGGAGCCGCGTAGGGAGGAGCGTTGGACATGGCCTTTCCTGAGGAGGCGTCCACGGGGACTGAGTTGTCGACGATGCTCAGCTGGCTGTGGTAGGAGCTGGCTTGGCCGGGGGGCGACATCTGCAGGACTGCGGCCGAAGCGGCGGCCACCAACGCGGGCAGCAGCAACTGTAGCAAAGGAAAATATTAACCTTAAAAGTGTTCATGTTGTTGTGTTAAATGTTAACCATAGGGGTATTCATCTTGTGTTAAATGTTAACCGTAAGGGTATTCATGTTGTTGTGTTAAATGTAAAAAGTTTTAACATGCTAAATGTCATAAGTAAAGGTTTCTGTGCAGTCTAATTTATTATTTCATTTGCTTAATTTTTAGGTGTCGTAAACAACTACAGAGTTTCTGTTTGTTTGTTAGTATTGAAAGGGCGTTGAAACAGCCTGGTCATCAACGCCCGTTGGTCGTTGGCTTTGGTAAGACCTAGTTGTTCCATAGTCATAGCTTTGGTATGGTGTACTGATCCGCACCAGTGGGACTCATCTCCGTGAGATTTGAAATATTATCTAGCTAGGCAATTATAATTTGTTTAATAATCGTTACGATAGTGGAAATTATGATGAAAAACAGATAAGTAACCGTTCTATTTTTTTTTTAAAATCATTTATTTATTGATATTTACAACTGTATACACATATATACAACAAGTAAATTTGCTGTAGGTGACATAGTGACATGATACAAACATGTGGAAAACCTACCCACTGATAGAACTCCAATAACATTTCTAGAGAAGAAGATCTCGAGGCCATCTTCTTTTTAGACGCCTAGGGGGATTATTAGGTAATGAAGGAGAAGCCAGATTAGAAACAAGTGGATTTGGGTGGTTGGAAAGTTTTCCAAAGAAGGAGTGATATCTGGTTTTGGCCAAATCGGCAAAATATGGGACATTGAGGTCATGATGGATGACTTGATTTGTGACAAAGTAAGGAGCATTAAGGATTTTACAAAGGATTGGATTCGGGAGGAATTTGATGGTTTAATGGAGCCCCAAAGCTCAACTCCGTATGTCCAGATAGGCCTTATAATAGTCATGTAGATCAGTCTTTTGTAATGGATTGGCAATTAAGACCGTTTGTCTAGTGTTGTATAAGTCGGAATTGAAGAGCAGTTTCTTGTCTTTTTAGTCTTGTATGAGGATGCCATGTCAGTCGTTTGTCGAGATTTAGTCCTAAGTAACGGATCTGTTCGACAGGAATAAGTGGGGTATTATTAAACGATACTATAGGGCAAGAGGTCATGGGTTTACGACGAAGGGTAAATGTGATTTGGTGGGATTTATTGGAATTCATTTTATTTCTCCAGTTTTGGCACCATTCTTCAAGGGTGGTGATGTGGGATTGCTGGGTTTGGGATACAATGTAAGGATCATTGTTCACTGACAATAGACATGTGTCATCGGCGTACGTGGTGAGGATATTGTTAGGATGGGTTGGGATGTCAGCTGTGAAAACTGTATAAAGGGTAGGACCAAGTTCTAATTTTAAAAATAAGGCAAGGTATAAAGATAATTATAATACTTAAAGGCTGGTTATTAAGTTAGTCTGATGGATTAATTTAATGACTATTTCTATTACGGATTCGTCGTTTCTCAACGCGATTGGACTATTTGTTGGTAACCCTAACTGGTTCAGAGTTGATGTGTAGTGACGACATTCTTCAAAAATGTGTTTGACGGTCAGATTGCTATTACATTTTGAACATTTTGGAGGGGCCTCTCCAGTTATGAGGTGGATGTGTGACAGTCGGGTGTGTCCTATTCTGAGTCGTGTGATCACTACTTCTTCGCGGCGTCTACTTCGGGTTGATGTAATCCAGGACTTCGCATCTTTCTTTATAGGTTTCAACTTACTGGTCGGACTTTCATCCCACATTGCCTGTCATCTTTTATTAATACATTCCTTTAAAGGGCGAGCAAGTTCCTTCGCAGTTAAGATTGCTGCGGTTCTACCCGGGAGGACTAGCGCTTCTCTAACAGCTTTGTCGGCCATCTCATTTCCCGTAATACCAACATGCCCGGGACCCCAGATGAAGTAGACTGATTTATCTATTTGATTTAGCATTATTAATTATTCATGAATTCGTTGAATAAGTGGGTAAACTGAATACATTATATTTAGTCCTTGAAGAGCGCTAATGGAGTCCGATATTATTACTATATTGCCGTTTGGTATATTTGTCATGCAAAAGTAAAGGATAACTACTAAAGGGTAAAAAACTACAGGGCTAGAGGCACCATATTCTGGATTTCGTGGTTACATTTCTTGGTACAGGCTGTTCACCTCCCAAAAATTTGAAAATATAAATGTCATCAGCCTTCCTCTGTAGAAGAACCATTTCCACAGGAAGCCTTCTAAAACAAACAATAATATACTCAGTAAAGTATGGATATAGAAACAGTATTCCAGTGTTTTACATGTGGCTCCCTGGGACCAGCGGAACAGCCTGTAATGAACTGGCTGATCAAGCTGCAGAGGCGATTACTGAAGGCATTTGATAGTGTAGAGTGCCTGTTGAAGATTTTATTTGCCTCATTAAATAAAAATAAGGTTAAAATAGGTGAAAAAAATGTTTAATTTGTTTTATGAAAATAAATTAAGAGAAATAAGTTATGCCTCCCCTTGGACTTCATTAATTCGAAATATGCACAAAAAAGAAGTGATTTTAACAATCTTTATTAGGAAACTGCACGCAGATTCCGACTATTACAGCACTTACTACACAAACGGTCTAAACTTCCAACTCATTACAAAAGACTGATCTACATGACAATAAGGCCCACCTGGACATACGGAGTTGAGCTTTGGGGCTCCACTAAACCTTCGAATTCCTCTCGTATCCAATTCTCAAAATCCTTCGTAAAATCCTCAATGCTCCTTATTTTGTTACTAATAAAACTATCCATAAAGACCTAAATGTTCTTTATGTAACCGATCTAGACCGAATCCGATATCATTCCTTCCATTATAAACTCCCTAACCACCCAAACCCCCTAGTTTCTAACCTTGCAACCTCTTCCATTCCTGGCAATCCTCCGAGGCGCCTGAAGAGAATATGGCCTCGTGACCTTATATATTGTATAATGTTTTTAGAGTTCTACTACTGGGTAGTTTCTCTACATGCTGTATCATATCATTATGATCTTACTTCAAATTTGCTTGTTGTATTTTTTATACAGTTGAAAATATTAATAAATAAATAAAAAAAAACAATCTTTACTATAAGTAGATGGGCTAAGATTTATATTGGAGATTTACAAATATGAACAAAAAAATTTGATGTATATTGTTGCACATCTTCACCCACCACAACAGCCATGATGAAGATCTTCATTGTAGGTCAAAATATCGGAAATCAATAAATAGTTGAAAAATATATTTGTTCAGATTGACTGCAGACAAGCCTTCAATAAGGTCACATGGGCCTGACCCATGGCTATGGTATGGTATTCTGCATGTCAGACCAGTGGAAAGTAACTTACTGTAGAACACATTTTAACAAACTTTCACCACCAGATCCTCTATGCCATTCATGGATAACAAACAAAAAATTGATAAATTTTTTGAGTTCCTTAAGCACTCCAATCTTTTACAATCCAGACCCTTTTCTGCAATTAATGTTGTAAACAATTCTTCCACTTTTCAGGAAAAATACCTTCTTGATCATTCCAGACGCAGACAGATATGCTCCGTCGTAAGGGTACATTTACAACTATAACATGTCGGTGAAGGATTCCTTCTCGCTAATCTCTTTCGCATATATAAAACGTTTTACAACTTCAAATGCTTCAAGAGTTTCTGCAAAAATGGAAGAGGCAAAGGATCTTCGTCATCTGAATCGGAATCGTCCGAGCTTATTATTATACATTAAGGAGTAGAATATAAACATAGTCATTGGGACCGGATGTTATTCGCGGAAAAAAATCGTTTACTGTTTCGTTTTTCTCGGTATTTTACGTCCTTTGTCTTGCCACGGAAGAAAAGAAAATCATAGAACTGAATAAAATTTACTAATATGTCCATAAAGCGGGTCCAAAATTTCCTTCTTATAACTAAGTTTCGTATAAATGGATAATAACATACACATAATTGAGGGGTTTTTGCAGGGGATTGAGAAATTCTTCGCATAACTGAATGTTTCGTACAAGTGAGTTTCGTATAAGTGAGACTTCACTGTATTTGCATACTATTCTAATAATTTCTACCATAAACATTGGATTGCAAGTAGTATGCGGTTGGCCGACATTGGTGGGCTCTATAGCTAGACCTATTATTTTTCATATGTATTAATTCGATTAAAGAAAAAAATCATGTAATTGTTGCTCCAAAAGTATGATATCGTTAAATAAATAAAATATTTTTAGTTTAATCTCATTTCTTGACATTTGCAAGGAAAAAGTTTAAAAGTATATTCAATTTTCTTAAATGGCAATAAAATTAATTTTTTTTTTCCTCCTTCATGTTTGACTTTAAAAAAACTTCATCCGTGAGAGGCCCACCCACTCGACCCTCCCACTGTGGTTAGAATAGATTAGTTACCACGAGTCACATTTTAAAAAAAAAAATCCAGCTTTTTGATTTCTTCTAAAAAAATCAATAAAATATCTAACATGTACTAGTATTGTGACGTCGGCTTATAAGCAGTGCATTAAAATCTATCATACACAGACTAATTACTAACAAGGTACATATAACACGTTTTCTATACATTTTTTATTACATGCCAAAGCATTTTTGAACATGAAAAAAATAGATATTTTTTGGAACAGAATTCGTAATATTACCGCACTTCAAAAGGTTTAAAGTTAATTTTTTTATATCTTATTTTATACCAGGGCCATGTTTCATAATAAAGTACAAACTAATACAATTAGTCATGTAGATTTATCTTAATTAAATTACACAGACTTGTACAGTAGTTACATGTACTTCATTATTTTTTAATTCCTGTAATATCACTAATAGTCCTCCCTATTATGAAAAAAATAAGTATTACTATTATAACCAAACTAGTTTCTGCACTTGTAATATGAACTAATACTATTAGCTTTCATTATAAAACAGGGCCCTGGTGGGCCTTACATGGTTGATATAACCTTTATATTATATATATAT
>NW_027113471.1:171424-181405 GCF_000696795.3 Halyomorpha halys
TATATATATATTTATTTTAACAGTTGATTATGGGGGATATATGCCAATGTCGAGCAACCTTATACTACTTGTAATCCAATGTTCATGGTAGAAAATGTTAGCATAAATTTAATTAACTACCTTTCTAGAGTGCCTCAGAAACTTAATTAAACTTATAATAGCGCATTTAATCAAGTAAATTATCATCGTTTATAAATAATCAGCTAGTTTGAAAATGCTGAACTTTAACACAATTTTGCAATCAAGTCATATACTATTAAGAAAAAAAAAATTGATTTTCCTTTATATTATATGTTTTTTTATTTATTTAGAGTTTAATCCCTCGGCTCTTTCTCCATTCAGAGCAGAAAATCCATTCCAGATAAAAAGTTCCAATATATATTTTTTTCAATTACCCAGAAACAAAAGGAAAAGAAATATACGAAGATAGGCGGTTTTTATTTCAGGGTATATGTACACATATAGATATATATGCTTATTATCTATGTGTTATGATCCGTATACTATAATCTATATGTTATGATCTATATAGATATATATAAGATATAAACAATGATTTTTTTTTTTGGGGGGGGGGACATTTTCCATACATGGTATCGAAGACTGAGGTAATACAAAATAAAATAAAAGCTTTTGTTAGTCAGATGTACCATTGTTAAAGCAAATTAGAGTTTTCTTAGTTGTAAAAAAAAAAAAAATAGTTTTGATATTATTACGAATAGGACGTATTCCAAAGATATTGCTGTACACTGGGGTTACATTTCATGTCAAGGACGTCTTACTAAAGCTATTATTAAGTTTTTCACAATGTAACTAAATTCTACGTTACAATCTTTGCAGCACCTCAAAAAAAAATTTAAATTGTTTAAATAAAATAAATTGTAGTTCAATTTCATTCTCAAAACACTCTTTATTTCTTTATAAGTCCAACGTTTCGGCCAATTTGGCCATTTTCAAGGATAATCATAAATGCAAACTTACACTCAAATTAATAATTTAAAAGTTTTTTGCTCATATGCCAAAGTATAATAGTTTTAAATTTATTATAATAAAAAGTTTTAATATTAATATGAAGAGTGACAAAATAGGGTAATTTTGACTGAAATTGATGAACTGAGCAAGTTTTTAAAATTATCAATGTCAGCGTAAATTCATATTTAAGATTGTCCGTGAGGATGGCCGAATTGGACGAAACGTAGGACAGTTGAAGAAATTAGTCCTACTTTTCGGCAATTCTAGCCATCTTCAAGGACATCTTCAATATAATTTCTTCCTCACATTAATTTAAAGTTTCTTTTGCAGGCTATTCTGCCCAGGTCATTTTCTTTATTATAAGTTAAAAGCCTATTTATTTATAATCATTAACATCTAATTTTGCTCTATAAGATTATCAACAATTAAATACACCACCATATAACAAACCATAATTTGTTAATTTCCATTAAATTTTAAAACTTTCAATCATAGATTAACTTGACACTATTATCACACAATATTTGCAATCTGATAAGGCACATAAGTAATTTATTTAAAACTATGTTTTGTAATAAATTATTATTTTATTTAAAACTATATTTTGTAATAAATTATTATTTTATTATTATTAAGATTCATATCAAAATTAATTGTAAATATTAACTGGTCAAAACTCATGAGTCTGCCAATGCCAAGTATAGGTAGGGGGAATGAAAAATGGCAGTGGTTTCAAAAAATTACTTTTTCATTCGGAGCTCTATATCTTAAAAAATACCAATAATACTAGAAAACCTAAGAAAACATGATTTAAAGAAGAGTAAATTTGCTGAAATATTAGCCCTAATAGAGCTATTTCAGTCCAATAGTTCTCGAGATATAGCCTTTTAAAAAGTAACATTTCATAAAAATGTACTGAAATATCAGTAGTTAGTTAATTTATTTTCAGAAATCTAAATCTCAGGAACTATGTGACGAACAGATGTCTATTAGCATTCAAATGAAAGCTAGTTTAATGGAATATAAAATAGTTTATGGCCTTTACCTATTCCTTTATGAATATTAGTTTTCATGATATTTGCTAAAATAAATTGATTTATTGGTTCGAACAACAAATTTGATTTATGAAAAACCTTATTTCAGAAACCATGGGATGTACAGATGTCTGCTAGCACTCAAATTAAAGCTAGTTAAATTTACTATAAAATAGTTTATAACTTTTTTTTTGTAGGAGTAGAAGTTTTTATGATTTTTGAAAAAATAAATTCACAAAATGTTAATTTCTAGTTGTTCGTATAAAATGTTGGATTTTTGAAAAAATATATCTCTAGACTCATAAGACGCACTTATGTCTGCTAGCATTCAAAATAATGGAAATTTAAATTACGATAGAGTAGTTTATGATTCTTATTTTCGTATGGGTAGTAGTTTTTATGATATTCACATATTAATATAAATTTTCCAAATACAAATTTGTCTGGACAACTATAAATCAATTTATTTTAGCAAATTTCATGTGAACTATTACTCCTACGAAAATAAACGTCATAGACTACTTTATAGTTCATTAAACTAGCTTTAATTTAAGTGTTAAGATATAGAGATATCGATTTTTCAAAATAAATTAACTAACTACTGATATTTCAGTACGTTCCATACATTTTTATGAAGTGTTTATTTTTTTGTTTAAAAGCTATATCTCGAGAATTATTGAACGTAACTAGATCTATTAGGGCTTACATTTTAGCAAATTTACTCTACTCTAAATGATGCTCTCCAAGATTTTCTATTGTTGTTGGTAGTTGTAAAGATATTGAGCTCCGAGTAAAAAAACTAAGTATTTTTATCGTTTTGAAGCAGCCAATATTTTTTATTCCCCCTACCTATACTTGGTAGATTCATCAGTTTTGACTAGTAATTATACATAGTTTTCAATTAAATAATTAAAAATGGGGGTTAAATAACTGCCTTTTTTCTCCTCTTGGGCTCTTGTACTATTAATTTAATATTTGTTTTGGAAGATATATGACACGGGCAATTAGCCTGAAAAACATGATAGTTTAAATGAATTTTGACAATTAAATGACTGGCGTTTTCTCCTTGAAAATGGCCTAAGAGTCAATTAGATCATTGTAATTGGTGTTATGATTAATGTTTTTCACTCTCAAACAATCAATCAATATAAATATATTAAATCAATGAAGTACAATTAATGTTATAATAATCATAATATATATAAATATAAATACACTCAAGTATTTTTCTTTTGAGCATATTATTTTCTTTACGTAAAATCATTGTATTATCAAAGTCGAATTTATGTTGGTTTTTAGAAGCATGCACAGTGCTGTTTTATTGGGCTCCTTCTCTTTGTTTCTTATATCCTTTTTCTTAAATCCTTATTCTTAGCTCCTTGCCTTGTTGATAATTTCTATAAAGTTTAAAGAAAAATAAAATGTTTAAAGAAACAGTAATTTGTGTCAGAAGTACTAGTATGAAAGCAATGAAGGGCTCAATAGAATGGTTTATGGAGATAAATCCCAATTAATGACAAATTATTTTGTTAAGAAGAATCCTTGATCACATACTAGTCTCTCAAGAAGATGTCGAAGACTGGCCGATGTAGGACATGTCACAATCTCACAAGAGGAGATTTTAACACAAAAAAGCCAATCCTTTGCCGCTGGACCCGCCCCACTAAGACCTCCGGGGAGCGACAGTTCAATATCACTTTTGAAATATTAACTTAAAACGGGAAGAGTAAACTTTAAGATAGTTAAATCGAGCAATATTTAAAAAGCACCTGAAATTGAAAAATGACATGAAACCCTCCACGATAGCTTTACTTATCTAAACACAATTATAGCGAGTAGGTTGGTCGATATATGACATGTTACAATCTCACAAGAGCAGATCATAAAACTAATATAAATAAAACAAACGTGGTGAGCTAAATAAAACCGTTTAAAAAAGGCAATCTTAGAAGTACATAATTAGGTATATCAAGTTTAGAAGTATATATCACTTTTAGCTACCTAAAATCTGTAACTATAATTCATCTGAATGAATTACCAAATTCATTAAAAGAAATTCTGAAAATTTCCTGATAACTTACTGTGGCTTTAAGTCGACAACTGAGATTTTCACGGAGAATAAAAATGACTGAATATGATTTTTAACTAAAAATGATAATGTGAAATAAAGATACAAGTTTTTTTTGAAAAAAATGTAAGGACTTACAATTTTGTACATCTCCTTCGGTTCCAGAACTCAAGACTGCCTCCAAAGGCCAGGACGACAATATATATCTCTTCTCGACAAACCCGCTGGAGGGGAGTCCACGATGTCCCAATAATTCTTTGTCTTCTGGGGATGTCATAATATGTTCGATCAACCGTGAATCAGGGCTATCAAGTTCTTTCAGATATTACGTAGGGGCAGTTTTGTACGGTCATCAAGGAGTACATAACTTGTCTTCTTATGTTCGCACGCGATTTCACGAATATTGGATACTTGGAAAAAAAAGAAGATTATAGTGACAGGGATTTTCGATTTTACAAGAGTCCATAAATTTAAAATAGGATTTATGCAGTTAACTTAATTATGTGGCAGATCACCGTAAAAGGTTAATCTGAGATGTGCTAGAGTGGGATGTAATGAATTAATATTATATTTGAATTAAGTATATAGTGTTTGTAACTAAAAAAAAATTGAATGCAATCATTATTAATAGTAATTAAAAAAAGTGTTAAATTAAATATTGTAACAATGTATTTCGTTTATAATATTTTGTCTTTATTGTATTTTAAGATAAGTTAGTATACTGTGTGTTATAGCAACCAAGGTTATTTTTTTATTTATTTGATACCAGATTGGCCTGGTGGGCCTTACATGGTTAATATAATAGGTAAATTTTTTTATAAACAATTAATGATGGCCGGGGGGAGGGTATAGTCTCATAAAAAAGACTATACTCTTTACAATGTTTAAATAAAAAAAAAAGATATAATAAATAGATTAAAATAATAATTTTTAACAAAAGATAAAAGTAAAGTTAAATAACAAAAACAATGACATTTATGGATTTAACAAAATAAATAATTGACTTCAAAGGAAAAAAAAGAAAGTGAATTTAAGAAAAAGATGAAGAGAGAGAGAAAAAAAAAGAAATTAAGATAAAATAAAATTTTAGAGTGACAATAACAGAATTGATAAGTACAAAACTTATAACAGAATGTCCTGCAGCAGCCTGGGCTTCAGTCTTCGGATTGAGGTTGGGTTTCCCAGGTTGTAGGTCACTGCTCCTTTAACTGTCGGCAACTGGGAGTGGAACTTCATGAACCTTCTTTCTTTATTTGTAATTCCCGATGTTCATAATGTATTTCTCTCTATTTTTTTTTATTTATTGATAAATATTACAATCTACCACAACTTTGGGCAATAAGTAATAGTGATAAGTAAACACATTCATACGAAAGTTAAAGAAAATAAGTAAATAAAACTATATATAAAAATAATGAATAAAAAAATGAAACATGAACAAACTAGGATATACTAAAATAAATTATGTACAAAATTTACTTTCTCGATCTGAGGATGATACCTGAGCCCACTCCAGAAGGGGCAAAGCAGGGTGCTTCGAGGTCCCAGCACAGCCCTTTCACCGCATCACTGGTATATATATATATATATATATATATATATATATATATATATATATATATCATCCAGTGGAGGCTGAGTAAGTGCGCTACAGTAAACTCTGGATTACCGTCAAGGAAAATTAATCTTTCAACTTTTACTAAAGATTTCCTTCGAGGGGGATTCTTGGTGAGTCTATACTAAAATTCTCTTTAATATTGATACAGATCTGTCCAACTCTTTTGTATACAATAAAAAAAAACTGTCTACAACAAAATTTCGTAAAAAAATTAATACATATTCCATAAAATGTAAGTTAACAATCATTCCAACCAAATCTTCATCTTCATACACCCACTCTCACACTATAGTCAAAGTCCGTAAAATATCCTGGTTTAATCCTGGATAGATATCTCTCATTCAAAAAATATTTCAACAGGAAGCCAAATAAAGCAAAAAAAAACTTAATCATTAACTTAATTGAATTTGCATATTTTAATTAGAAATTTCAAATTAAGTTCAACGTCACATGTTAAACCAATTACAGTAAACTGGAAAGAATTCAGAATGTATCCATCAGCCTAATTAATAATTACGCCCATCAAATAAAATTATATTAATATGCTATAAAAATACAGGAATATCATAAAATACTTTTGAAAATAATTAACAATAAAGGATAAATGTGTAAAAAAAAAATAAGAACAAAATTTTTAAAAAGATATACTATTTTCATATTGTCTTACTTTGATGTAACTTTATTCATGTCCTTAGTTCCTTCATTAGAAGCACATTTCAATTATTAAAACACTTACTAGACAAGCGGTCTCAACTTCCAATCTATTACAAAAGACTAATCTACATGACTAAAAGGCATATCTGGACATAAGGAGTTGAGCTTATAATCCTTGTAATCGAAAATCCTCAATGCTTCTTTCTTTGCCACAAATAAAATCATCCATAAAGACCTTAATGTCCCATATGTGACCGATATAGCCCGAACCAGATATAAATCGTTTCACTATAAACTCTCTAACCACTGCAATCCATTAGTTTCTAATCTTGCATCCTCTTCCATTCCTGACAATCCTACGAAGCGCCTAAAAAGAAGATGGCCATATATTGTAGAAATGTTTTTAAAGTGCTATCAATGGGTAGTTTCTCTGCATGCCTGTATCATACCATTATGATCTTACTTTAAATTTACTTGTTGTATTTTATATACAGTTGTAAATGTATATATATAAATAAAAAAGAAAAAATATATTAATGCATATTAAAAATTATATCTGCACCACTAAAACCCATGGAGGGTTTGGGGTGTAGTACATTGTAAGGGAGTACCATTATTAGACCAACGGTTGCGCGCAGAGGTGATTTGGCCAGACAATAGATCGCAAGATTTTTAATCAATTAAGGGCAAAAAACCCTATTTCATTAGGCTGGACCCCAGGTTTGTTACTCCACAGAGCCGACTTATGGCTACAAAGAAACTGAAAATAATTCTTTGCCACAGACGGATTCGAACCCAACTCCTTGGAGTTAACAGTAATGACAATCTTCTATTTAGCACAGTTATCCGTTCCCACTATTATATATAATAAATTAAAATATTACTTAAATAGTATCGAGGCATTAGCCATGATTACAACAATATGTCGTTTATTAAGATATTTTGCTATCTGTCCCTACTATCTGTACCTGCTAACCAGGTATCCGGTTAGGGTAGGAGTCTCTTACTGCGTCCCCGGATATGAAAACATCTGTGTTAAGTTTGTCACATTACCAGAGTCCACTGAGAAAATTAGATTGGCTAACCTTTAAGTGTTCTAACAGAAATGACAGGTTTGACGAGGGACCGGAATCAAATTAAGCAGGTGCAGGCCCTTCCTGGACATGTCAAACTTTTTCATCAACTGAAAAGGTCCTTAGGAGGGGGACTCCGGGAGGGTTCGGTCACCGATGGCCAATGAGAAAGGAGATTCAAAAATAAGGAAACGCCCTAAAAGGGAAGTGGGAGAAAAAGATTAGGGTAACGAGACCAGGAAAAAGGGGGCATTGAAGCGACAGGCTTAGACGAGACTACCAGGCTTGAGAGGGCAGTAGAAACCGGAGGAGTGCAAGATGCACTTCAACCTGGACATCTCTTATGAACAAGACACCTACGGCACTACATCCTACGGCATCAGCAGCTATAAGTATAAAATTAACCAATAATATAATAATGTAATAATCTATATTTTATAGCAACCTTTATCTGAATCATTACAACCATTTTAATCATTGTAATAAATTGTAAATAAATAGTTAATCTCTTTATGTAGTTTATATACTATTATATAACCCAATATACTATCCTTTAATAAACTATATAATTAATGGTAACAATATTTTATAAATATAAAGGTATTTAATTGGTGAACTGATAAACATACAAATAGCCTTTGGAAAAGAATCCAATCATAATAATAGTTTTTTAGGACTCAATATATAATTAATTATTTAACTTATTTTAGATTAATTATGAGAGATAGTTGACCGTGGATGATAATATATCCATTAGGCGCTCGATCTTCCAGCGAACAGGTTCGTTTTTTTTCTTTTTTTTTTGTTTTCTTTCCCCTTTCTTTATTTTACTCTTTCCCCTTATTTTCTCAACTTTTATCCATTTTCCTTTCCCGCGTTATAAGTTTTGTACACTATACTTATAATTTGCCTCTTTATCATCTATTATTGTTACATATATTTCCTTCCTCTCAATTTTCATTTTCTTTTCATATTTTAATTTTAAATTAATAATAACTAATATGTTCATACTTCTTTGCATTATATAACTTTATTTTTATTTCATTTCCTTAAGTAAGTTATTGTACCCGCTTTTTCAATTACCAATGTATACATTTTAATTCCCGCTTCTCTCATCACTTCATTTTATTATTCTATTATGTAAAATTTTTCATTGTATGTGTAAAATTATTCTGTTTATACTTTCTTTTTATATTTTTTATTTTTCTATACTTACTGTGGTTGTTATCTTCTTTTGTTTTCAGCCCTGAAGAAGGCTAGAAACTCTAGCCGAAACGTCGGCACATTAGAATAAGTTAATCATACTTATTTGTGTTTTTCATTGACCGCACCCCCAACCATCTTCTCCTCATTTAACTTATTTTTGGATAATTGCCTTCAGCGATTATCCTGGCATCCCGATTAAATCTCCATAGCGTACATACCAAGACAAAAGTTATGATTAGTATTTACTGTAATCAATTTAAGATGAGCATATCAAGTGTAGTCTGTTGATTGTTTAACGATTTAATGTACAACTCCAATTAAGTAAAATAATGATCATATCTATTATAGCGATATGATAATTTCTCATTCTGAATTAGCACGATCGTTAATTTACTTTGATCAAATTACACTATTTAGATTCATATTTTAGCAAACATGATAAAATAAAAAATTTATAAACTAAGTTTACATTCATGGAAATAAATTAAATATTTATCTTTGCCTTGAACAAACATAGTACGATAGCAGAGGAACCCGGCCACGGTGTATTAAATAAATCAAATCGATATTTCATACACGACCGGCGGTCATAATATTCTGCAGATTGCTCCTCTTGGGTCATTAAAAATATTTCGGTTATTTTTTATTTCGTTTTCTGCACCAGATTTTAATTTGTGTTTCAATAGATTAAAGGAAATGTACAAATGTTCTTAAAGAAAATATTTGTTTGCTTAAAAAAAAATCTAATAAATAAAATTAAGATGGTCCGTGTGCACTCAATAGCAATAAATCTATTCATTGTTTCGTCAACGTTTCGCCCCATTTTGCAAGGATTCATCAGAGCTAAAAAAGATACAAATGTTATGGACGCAAAAGAAGAAATTAGTGGTGGGGTGCATGTGTAGGAAGTAGGAGGCAGAGAGAGGGAGAAAAACAAATATTTTTTATATATGTATATATAGTTGACCATAAAAATTGATATATAAGAAGATGGTCAGGGTTACGGTCAAAAGTGAAACAAAAATAGTTTCCATCTATTTATTTTCCGACGTTTCGCCCCACTTTGCAGGGCTTCATCAGGGCTAAAAAGATACAAAATGAAACTATGATAAAATACAATGATAGGAATAAAAATAAAAAGATACAATGAAAAGAATAATAAACAAGTAACAAAGGAAAGAGTAAAAGTTTCATAGAAAAATACGTGAAATATAAAGCTGAAAACGTACAGGAGATGTATATAAAACAAAAAAAATACGGGAAAAAAAAAAAGTATATATATAAATATACAGAGATAAAATAAACGTCATGAAAGAATAATAAAAATAAATCATTTATTGTCATTTTATATCATTA
>NW_027113471.1:181455-182784 GCF_000696795.3 Halyomorpha halys
TTTAAAGTTTATATATAATTTTAATTATAATCTTTAACACTTTCTTGAGACTGATTAATGTGGTTTAAATAAATAAATTTAAATTTTATCCATTATAGTCTCAAAACATTTTATTTTCTTTATAACTCCTACGTTTCAGGCATTTCGACCATCCTCAGGCACAACATATTTTTGATTTTGAAAATAATATGATTTTGCATAAAGAAAAAAATAAATTCAAAAGAAAAATAATTATTTTAAATTTTTGTGGGTCATAGATGTGATAAAAACTGTTTTGTAATAGATTGTCCCTGAGGATTGTCGAATTGGCCGAAACGTAGGATTTATAAAGAGATTAAAATGTTTTAAGACTATAATGGATAAAATTAAAATTTTTTATATATAATGTATTTTATTTACAACACTAAAAACTCTATGAAAATATTATTTTAATAAATAATGTTAAGTTCATCACAACGCTTTTCGATATACAATGATTTTACGTTGTAAAGTTTATTTGGCATATGTATAAAAAAAATCTCATGAATTTCCTAACCTAGAAGATTGGCTTGTAATTCTCATTTATTAACATCAACAAAAGGAATAATTTGAAAGTATATTGCACATCCGCATTTAAAGTTACTATCCATACACAGCTTCAATATATCGTGTATTTAATTCCTATGGAAGTGTTCTTTATATATATTGTGTTTGAATTGGAAATAGATAATATATATTGTATAAACCATCTGATTCTATAAAGGTAATTTAATTAATAGTAGAGATATGTATAATACAAATCAATAGTAGAGATATGTATAATACAAATTAATAGTAGAGATATGTATAATACAAATTTTATTGGTGAACTAATTCAATTTTTTTATTACTTTATAAATAAATCCAAACAAAGAGTATTTATTTTTAGTTTTAAATGGACAATCTAACTTCCCATTCACTACAAAATACACTGGTCTTAGTTTTCTTAAAAAGGAATGGCCTTCTAAATAAGATTTAAACCAGAAAATCTGTTATACGTAATAAAAAATACCAACAGAAGTAATTACTTAAATTTTATTCTCGAAATTATTTAAAGTTTTTATTATAATTATTATAGAAACAGAATATAAAGCACGAAACATGGGCGTTGATGACCTCAGGGTTTTACGCCCTTAAGCCCCAGACAACAACAAAAACTACAAAAATTAGTGTACACTAGAATAATCAGACCGATATGGACATATGGAATTGAGCTCTGGGGCTCCACCCAACCATCAAATTCTTCCCGCATCCAATCCTTACAATCCAAAATCCTACGTAAAACCTTGATGCTCCTTATTACGTCACAAA
>NW_027113471.1:182834-183565 GCF_000696795.3 Halyomorpha halys
CTGCAAAGTGGGGCGAAACGTTGGAAAATAAATAGTTGTAAACTATTTTTGTTTCACTTTTGACCGCAACCCTGACCATCTTCTTATATATAAATATTTTTTATGAATTAAGTTTTCATTTTTGGTGCTGAATTTGGTGTGCTGAGTGTAGATGCAATACTGTGTGGATTAGGAAGAGCTCTCTCTTTGGCTCACGGCCAACAGAGTGAATGTAGATACTTGTTAAAGCTTTGTATGGAAGTATAGTTACTAGACTAATGGTTGTGCAAGAATGTGCTTTAATAAAAATTATGATCGACCGCAAATGGGTATACACTCTATAAGGCTTGGTGGACGACGGAGAGCTTCCGAAACCTCAGGGTTGACTCACGACTACATGTAACAGAAAATAATTATTTGCCTTAGCCATATTCAAACCTTACCAATGAGCCACCTAATTCCCTTCACTAATTCATGTACTGAAAAGGTTTCGCTTTTTCACCATGCCTTAATTAGCATTGTAGATGTAATTTCAAGTTCGGATGATTTATATTACTTTAATTTTACTAAGAGAATTATTTTAAATAAATGCAAACTTACACTCAAATTAATAATTTTTTTTTTTTATTTATTTGATGATATTTACAACTGTATAATAAAATACAACCAGTAAATTTGATCATAATGACATAATGATATGATACTGGATGTAGAGAAACTACCCAGTAGTAGAACTCTAAAAACAGTTTACA
>NW_027113471.1:184327-185423 GCF_000696795.3 Halyomorpha halys
GGACTACTGGAGCGGACTTGACTTTGATCTCGACACCAATGGGTGGTATCTTCCAAAGATTTTCAAGTGTATATGAAACATACAACATATTTACTTATTGTATTTATTATTTCTACAATTGAAAATCACATTGAATAAATAAGTAAATAAAAAAAAAAAGATTTGCATGCTATCTTGCACGTGGTCATAATTTTCAGTCAAATTAGCCAATAACACTTTAAAGATTTTCAAGTATACATGAAACATACTACATATTTACCTATTGTATTATTTTGTACAGTTGTAAATTACATTAAATAAATAATTAAAAAAAATGAACAATCTTACAATTTTAACGTATCAAATCATCACTTAAAAAACTTGGGATGTAAAAGAAAACGAAAGTGCAGCCGCCCAAAAAACGGCTAGTGACTAGCGAAGTTATAAGACTCATAGCACCTGAAAAAACTACTTATTTAAAGATATTGATTTTTTAAAACTTCCATAAAATATATAAAAGAAATTAAATAAATAAAAATAGTAATGTCCATTTATATTTTGGAATTGCGTTACACTACTTTTTTTAATACTTTCTTAAATCCGAAAACACCACCCCCTTTGCTGGTCAATTAGTTGGAAATACCGAGATTACATCGTATTTCAAACAATCCGGTGTTTGATACAGATATAGATACAATATTAAATTGTAAAAAAATCATGCAATAAATAGATGCTATGGAATAATGTATGAAATAAAATAATGGATGGTGGGCCTTACATGGTTGATATAACCGTTATATTATATATATATTTTTATCAGTTGATTATGGGGGGAGGTATAGTCTCGTACAAAAGACACCCCTAATTATATACAACGTTATTATTAAAAGAAAAAATAAAATAAATAAATAAGAATAATCCTTCTTAATAAAAGAGGAAAGTAAAATTAATAACAAAAAATAATGATATTGGTACACATAAATAAAACAAACAATTGCCCTCCAGTAGTAAAAAGAAACATTTAATTTGAAAAAAAGAAGAGAGAAGAAAAGAGAAAAAAAAATGAATAAATAAAATGAATAATAATAATAAGTAAAATAGAGGTAGTGTGACTATG
>NW_027113471.1:186063-195026 GCF_000696795.3 Halyomorpha halys
ATATAGCATTGCTAACTTGCATAGGTTTGAGTTAGTTGAATAATGAATAATACATGAAAATTAGACTTTACATCTGGGAGGGAAAAAACTGTCACTATTATATATATTAAATTCAGTCTATAGTAACAAATAATTTTATTAATTTACAATAAATAAAACATTTTGATTTACAGGGCCGATTGAAGATGGGTTGAGATTCTCATAGAGACCAATAACGTTCCATATTTCTGGATATGAGTTCTTAGTGGTGGTATGATGGGACATGTTGTAAGACTGGAACATGGTGGACTACTGGAACGTGAGAGACGACTGGAACATGGTGGACTACTGGAGCGGACTTGACTTTGATCTCGACTGGAACTGAATCCTTGACGTAGTTGACTTGGTTCTGGGTCGAGTATGCGTGTCCGTAGGACTCTTGTCCGCCGTAGGAAGCGGCGAAAGCGACGGCTACCAGAGCGGAGAGGACGATCTGGAAGCATATTAAATATTATATAATTATATTACATTAATAACTAGTAATAACTAAAGTGAACTAAAGTGAATATAACACTCACGAGCTTGTACATGTTGAATGCCTAAGTGACAGATGAATGTGCCTAACCTGGCTCCACATTGGATATATAGACTGAGTCCAGATCACCCTTCACTGAGTGGGGGTTGGCATTGGCAGTGAAACGGGACAAGCTTCATATAGCTTTTAAATGAGTGTTATATTCTTATCAGTTTACAAAACAAAGTAACTAATAATTTCAAGAGAAAAAAGGTAAGTGCTATATAACTTCACTGTTTAAAAACATTCGATTCTGTGACATAGCTAATCGATCTAAAGTGTCCTTAACATAATTATATTCGATGATTATATAAACACTCGACATAGTTCTATTCGATCATCGAGTCAATTCGAAGTGTACCGATACTAGGGTTCCAAAAAAATTGTTTGACTAGTGCCCTGTTTTATAATGAAAGCTAATAGTATTAGTTCATAGTACAAGTGTAGAAACTAGTGTGGTTATAATACTAATAATTATTTTTTATTTTATAGGGATGACTATTAGTGATATTACAGGAGTTAAAAAATACTAAAGTACAAGTTACTATTGTATAAGTCTGCGTAATTGAATTAAGATAAATCTACAAGACTAATAGTATTAGTTTGTACTTTATTACGAAACAGGGCCGTGGTGTAAATATTTTGTGTATTGAGCACAATTTTTTTTTTTAAATAAAAAATTTCACCCTTTCTCTAACTTTAGATACTAAACTGTCTTGGAGTAGTTACTATAATATTTTTTTTACTATTACTTATTGCTAAACAATTGATATTTATTAATAAATAAAATATTTAAAAAATATATATATATATTGTTTATATTTTTGTTGTAAAATTTCTTGTCACTGGTCTTCATTTAAGTGAATTGGTCTTTTAAAGGATTTTGTTTGTTATCTTCTAATTAATTACTATTATAGGTAAACAAAAAAATATTATAAATATGTTATAAGATATAAAATACTCACAAGCTTGTACATGTTGATGGTTTTGTGTGCCTGAACTGGCTCCGCTTTGGATATATATACAAATCTTCTACTACCTTCACCAAACAGGTGGGGGTCTGCGGTGTCAAGGATTTCCAACGAAAGGGATGTATGTACCAAAACTGGAGTAAAGTCCTGGTTCAATGGCAATAGCTACTGGAGTCCAGAGCAGGAAACTTTTCCAGTAAATAACATTCATTATACGATCTAAATTATTTATCCAAATTTTTCAATGTAATTTTGTCGTTATACATATTTATTAATTTAAATAGAAGGTAAATAACATTTAAATAAAAGGTGGCCCCTACAATTTATTCATATGCATAACAGTTATTAGCAGCACTAGCGCTCTGTGTGGCCAATATTGTAAGGACCAGCTCGTGTTGTATAAGACAAACTAGGAAAACGTACTATTTGTTTTTTTAATAATCCTTTAACTGGAAGAGTCTTATGGAATTAAAATGGATTTAGTGAATGACACAATTTCTTCCTTATTAAACTATAATAGTTTATTTCATATCATACAGCAACGTTTCGGGAGATTTCCCCCATCTTCAGGCTGCTAAAAAACAAATTCAACAAAACCATAAACATGTGCGTATAACAACACTAATATATCATATACACTCAAAGAACTATTTATAAATTATTTACTTGATAACAAAAAACCTATATATGACATATACTTTTCTCCTATTTGTCATACTTGCTAATATATTATAATATTATTGTCATTTATTGAGTAAAACTTTTTAATAGTCATACATTATAGGAGAATAATTACCTTTCTGAAGGTTATCTTCCATTGTGATAACAACCATATAGACTATAAAATAATTTTCTCCTACCTCCTTTATCACAAAGATGAACAATAAAAGCTAAACTTAACAATTTTCCAAAAACCATTTCTATTCTATTTATTATATAACATTATTTTCTTTTATAATTATATACACTTTGACTAAAATTAAATTAAATAGATTTGATATGAATTTTAAATGATATGAAATAAACTATTATAGTTTAATAAGGAAGAAATTGTGTCATTCACTAAATCCATTTTAGTACTATTTGTTCTTCTGTTAGATTCAGAAAATATCCTTGTTGTTTTCCTGAATTCATGATACAAGAGTAACTCCAGGAAGTGGCTCCCTGTCTAGGAGAGAGATCCCGAGAGAAGGAGATACGGGAAGAAAGAGAGAGAGAGTTTACTCTAATTTTCATTACCAAGTTCTTCTTAATCATGTACGCATCAATTTTAGTATCTTCACTGGTCGCACTTGAAAATTATAAATCTAACCTAATTCACCCATTTCTTCTGGCTACCCCTTTATAGCCTGTAATAATATCATAGAGTTCAGTATTTTTTTTCTTGTTTAATGTCCACAGCCCTGCTGATTATTAATAAAATATTTTTCGTTCACTCTAAATTTCTTTAATAAATTTCATACAGTCTACATTAACCTAAACTGCGCATTGCACTTCAAACGACTTTAACTATTACTGTTTATATTGTTGTTGATGGTTGGGGCTTTTAGGTGTAAAACCCTGAGGTCATCAACGCCCGTGTTTCGCACTTTAAAATTCTATTTCAAGATTTGGGATTCTTTAATTGCTAAATAAGTTTGAATAATTACTTATTTTAGAATTTTTTTAATACATATAACAAACTTTTGGGTTTAGATCTTATTCATCTGGCAATGGTCAGATTCTCCACTCAAGTTGAGTGTTTGCGGCCTTAGCGCACTTGCTCAGCCTCCACTGGCTCATTACCAGTGATGCGGCGAGAGGGATGCGCTGAGATCTTTTGAGCTCTGCTGGGGGATAGAGTGGGCTCAGGGATCCTCAGGTCGATTGTGTGAATATTGTATATATTATTTTATCATTATGTTATTTTATTTATTTATTTTTCATACAGATAGATTGATTATGTTCATCTTGTCTATTCTTTAGTTTGTATATATTTTAAGAGAGTTTTTTATTTTGTTTTATTTATTTATTTTTTTTTACATTTATTTATTTTATTTTAATTTTTTATTTTAGTATGTATGAGATCATTCATCAATATTACCTATTGCCCACAACTGTGTGGCAGATTGTAATATCTAGCAATAAATAAATCTATCAATAATAAAAAAAATCTTATTCAAAATATTATTCCTTTTTAAGAAAATTAAAACCATTTCTATGTTTTTTTGGTCATCATTCAGGGCATCCAAAACACTCGGTCCCACTCCCAATCTACGTAAGTTCATGGAATAGAAATGACTTTCTTCAAATATGTGACTGATCGTAAGTACACTGTTGCAGTATTGACATTTTGGCGGTGGTTGCTTATTGATCAGATCTGCATGAGTTAAATTCGTATGGCCTATTCTCAATCTGGCAATAGCTATCTCCTTCATGCAATTAGAACGGTATGATGTGGCCCATGGTTTAATGGTTTTTAAATAGTCTTTAATTTGCTTGACGGGCTTTCATTCCACATTGCTTGCCAACTAGTTAATATTTCATTTTTCATCGGGAGACTTATTTCTTGGGGTGTCAGAATGGCCGCCCCCCGACCCAAGTGTTTGTTTGGCTGCATTACTGTTTATATTTGAAGGGGTTATGTTACAAATAAATATTAAGCAAACTAGGTTATTTTTTTGTGCTGGAGCTTGTTATATTTTGAAGTTTACATAGCCCCTTCTACATCTCAGCTATTAATTGGATTTTGAGGTTAGAGTAGTGTGAGATACTCACAACGTCCCATGCAAGAATAAATGTGTACTCCTGTTTTTTTTCCAACGCCATTGGTAAAAAATAAAACTGAGGTCATAACGTACTATAATGATCACAAAACTGGAGGTGACACTGCTAACCAAATGTGCACCACATACAACTTGCAGCTAAATACACATCGATGGCCAATGAAGAGATTAATGCCTTGGTTATTCACCTCGGGAATGAATTCCAACAAGATTTTTCCCCAAAGAATCGTCACATGAACTGTTAGTACAAGAGCCGGGAAGAAAAATAAGGCAGTTATCTCACCCTAATTTCTGATTACTTTAATGAAAACCATGTATAATTCTAGTCAAAACTCATGAGTCTGCCAAGTATAGGTAGGGGTATAAAGAATGGTGGCTGTTTCAAAACCTTTAAAAAACATTGATTTTTCATTCGGAGCTCTATATCTTAAAAACTACCAGCAACACTAGAAAATCTGAGAGAACATTATTTAAAGAAGAGTAAATTTGATGAAATATTAGCCTTAAAACAGCTATTTACGACCAATAATTCTGGAGATATAGATTTTTAATAAGCAAAATGTCTCAAAATTCTACTGAAAAATTAGTACTTAGTTAATTTATTTTGAGAAATCTATATCTCAGGAACTATATGACGTACCGATGTCTATTAGCACTCAAATCAAAGCTAATTTAATAGGCTATAAAGAGGTTTCTGACCTTTACCTTCGTAGGAATATATGATATTTGCTAAAATAAATTGATTTATAGTTGTCTGGACAGCAAGTTTGTGAATGAAAAACTTATTTATGAATTTATGAAAAATATTTAACAATTTATGAAAAACTTCATTTCAGGAACCATTGGACGTACATATGTCTGCCAGCGCTCAATTTAAAGCTAGTTAAATTTACTATAAAATAATGAGGTGTAGATAGTTGACCGTAGATTAACGATTGGAGAAGTTTGTCGGGGGGTGCGGTCAGCAAAGAAAAACATAAATACACAAAACCATATTTATGCCGACGTATCGACCTGAGTTTCAGGTCTTCATTAGGGGGGGGGGGCTGTGGCCACAACCCCTTCTTCTTCGTTTCTACGCCACAACCCCTGATGAAGACCTGAAACTCAGCTCGAAACGTCGGTATAAAATAAATAAATATGGTTTTGTTTATTTATGTTGTTTTTTGTTGACCGCACCCCCCGAAAAACTTCTCCAATAATTACTATAAAATAGTTAATAATGTTTATCTTTGTAGGAGTATTAGATTTTATAATATTTGACAAAATAAACTCACAAAATATTAATTTCAAGTTGTTTTTAGAAAATGTTGGATACTTTAAAAAATATATCCCTAGATTCGTAAGACGCACATATGTCTGCCAACACTTAAAATAAAGGAAATTCGTCTTACTATAAAGTAGTTTATGACACTTATCTTCGTAGGGGTAGTAGTTTTTATGATATTCACACATGAATATAAATTTGGCAAATGAAAATTTGTCCGAACAACAATAAATCAATTTATTTTAGCGAATTTTATGTAAACTATTACTCTTACGAAATTGAACATCATAAAGTACTGTGTAGATTATTAAGCTAGCTTTAATTTGAGTGCTAATAGACATCTGTAAGTCAAATGGTTTTTGAGATATAGATTTTTCAAAATAAATTCACTAACGACTGATCTTGCTTTCTAAAAACTATATCTCGAAAACTATTTAACGTAAATAACTCTATTAGGGCTCATATTTTAGCAAATTTGCTCTTCTTTAAATGACGTTGTCTTAGAGTTTCTTGTGTTGTTCCTGTTTTTTAAGATATAGAGCTCCGAATGAAAAATTAATTTTTATAACAGCCGCCATTTTTTATTCTCCATACTTATACTTGGTAGACTCATCAATTTTGACTAGTAATTATACATAGTTTTCATTAAAATAATCAAAAATTGGGGTGAGATAACTGCCTTTTTTCTCCTCTTGGCTCTTGTACTACGTGAATCAGACACCTTCAGCGAAAAAGCCAGCTGAAATCATGCCTTCACACTTGATGAGCGTCCAAAATCAACCCCTCCCCACCTCCAAAAGCGGTCCAGATGCTGTGGTTGCATGGTGGAAACAGGAATACATCGGCTCACGAACTACTCCTGTGTGAAATGCAACTAAGGAATTCGCTTCTCATGCGAAACCACTCTATGCAACATGCTTTTCATTCTGTTCTTGCAATCCATCATCGGCTCTGATGGACGACGAGTCTTACTTATTTCTGTTCCCACACATTTTAACTTTATGTCTGACCCCTTTTTGATTTTTTTTCGAGGATAAAAGGTCCTTTTTTGATTTATATTCATTATCAAGATATGCGAATTCCACATTTTGACTTTTGTTTTGGTTTCTGTACCTATATAAATAATTAGAAATAATTTAAATTTATTTTATATTTTTCCCTAATTTTCTACATCCTCAAGATGATCGGTAATTTTTGGTTCGATGAAATAGGGTGATTTAGGGACTTTATGAGTTTTTATGTATCTCAACACTGCGCCCAACGAAGGGTTAATATAGATATATTGGTAAATAATATAAGAATATATTGAAAAATATTAAAGTACTAAAACAATAAGAACAATAAAATTCATATATTACTATTATGTTTATTGTGATATCAAGCTAGTTGACTGTAGATATATATAAGAGGAGATGGTAGAAAAAACACAAATAAACAAACGAATTATTTATTTTTGCCGACGTTTCGACCTGATTTTCAGGTCTTCATCAGGGCTATAAAAACAAAAAAAAAACAACAACCATCATTCAGAGAGTGAAAAAAAATACAAATAAATAAAATAAAATAAATAGACTAAAAATTTGGGAATATACATAATAATGGAATGACAATATAAATTATTTGATTAATAACTATGGACAAAGACAGTTGATTGATAACATTATTATTTATAAACATTTACATAATACATTATTTATATACGTACATATTACATACATAATGTTATCAATCTACTATTGTCTTTGTTCATAGTTATTAATCAATTAGTTTATATTTTCATTTCATTGTTATGTATATTTCCAAATTTGGTTGTTTATTATTTATTTTTTTCTCTCTGAATGATGGTTGTTATCTTCTTTTTTTTTATAGTATTGTTGTAAATAATAATTGACTAGATTTAAGTATAGTGTGTATCCCCAACCCAATACACTTGGGCAGTACAACGTTTTTTGAATAATGTTTTTGTCTCTCTTCCTATTATTAACAATATCTACTGTTTCATTTATAATAGTCACAATTAACACTAAAAATTTCCACAAAAACACATGACGTACGCAGACAGGGCTTGAAATGATTTATACTAGGTAAACAACTGATTTTAAAAACAAACACCGTCGGGCTGTTGCTAAGTTACGCCTTAGCAACGGTTTAACAACCCTTAGAAACAGTTACGCTTACAATTAATTATTATGATCTAAATATAATTTTTTTTTCAAATAAACAAAAATTCTAAAGAAAAGAATACAAATAAAATAATTAAATCCTCTTCTAAATATTTTTTAAATTTTACTTTTTATTTCTTACTCAATTATAACATTTCCTCTTAAAAAACACTTTGTTATCTCTGTAACGTATTTTTTAATTCGGAGTCTTGCCGTTCGCAGTGCAGAAGCCACTTAGCAGTAAGATTTCAAGCAGGTTCGTTTTATGTTTTATTCTCTTTTTTCCTCTATCTTTATTTAACCCCCTTCTTCTTTTCTATTCTTTTCTCAATTTTCCTTACCCACCTTATTAGTTATGTTCACCATATTTATTACTGTTATTTCAAATGTTTTTTTTTTCTATTTATTTCTTTTGTTAAACTTAACTTATATTTTGCCTCTTTATCAATTATTATGGTTACATATATTTTCTTTCTTTTAACTTCATTTTTATTTTATTTCCTTAATTATGTTATTTTTACCTATTCAGTCAATTACCTATGTATACATTTTATTTTACTTATTCTACTCTCATTACTTTATTTTATTAATTCTATTCTGTACAATTATTTACTTTATGTTATTCTGTTTTTATTTTCTATATTCATTGGTTGTTATCTTGTTCTGTTCTTTGCCCTGATGAAGGCTAAGAACAGTACAGGTTCTAGCCGAAACATTGGCACGATTAAATAAATTACATCGATTTATTTGTGTTTTATTTTGACCACATCCCCTCCCCCAACCATCTTCTCGAATCTCCCAAGTCATCCACGGTCAACTATATCTCACGATTAGGAATTAAATTAAATTTTAACACTAAGTAAATACGATTTACAAATTAATTACTAAACATGGCGTTAACAAAATGGTACAAACAAGGTTATGGCTGAAACTTTACGCTCAAAGAAGTTTCTATTATACAAGCTTCAGAGAAATTTCACTGGATTTCCAATTAGATAATGAGTTAATATAAAAGTCCTCAGAGTTGTTTTAGAAATTTTAGAATTCTTCTTTCTTAACATGGATCTTAATTCCTAAAATTTAATTCAAAAGAAAGTTTGTCAATGTCAATATACAATTGCCATTTTTTGGTTAAATTTTTTTTTTTTATTGATAGATTTATTTATTGATAGATATTACAATCTGCCACACAGTTGTGAGTAATAGGTAATAGTGATGAATGATCTCATACATACTAAAATAAAA
>NW_027113471.1:195311-199837 GCF_000696795.3 Halyomorpha halys
GAGGGGTAGAGCAGAGCTCAAGAGATCCCAGCGCATCCCTCTCGCCGCATCACTGGTAATGAGCCAGTGGAGACTGGTTAAATCTACTGATGTCTGCTCATAGACCCTGGGAAAAACTTTGTGATTCTGTAAGAGTTTGTTCTGTTCACCCATTTCTTGCAACCAACATCGCAATATCCTCAGACAGAACGTAGTATTGGCCACGCACACGTTCCTTCATGCTGACTAAACGTGCTTAGATATATAACAGTATTCCTTGTCAGTTGAGCAACGTCTTCTCATTCGCAATAGACAGTTCCGTTCAATCTGATAAGGACAGGTCAATCTTACGTAAAGATAAATGTTATTGATCGATAAGGCTATATGAAGATGCTAAACTTCATTATCAGTTATCATTATGTTCAACGCGATTTATTTCCATTGCTCCTCCAATTATTGTGTTGCGGCTGCGTTGTCTTATGTTAAACTGTTTTATTCTATTTGTAGGAAGATGGTCCGGATGGCGGTCAATAAAGATATCAAAATAGTAAAAGAAAACTATTTATTTTTAACTAACGTTTGTTGGGCTTCGTCAGGGCAAAATAAAAAACAAGATACAAACATTGTAAGAAATGACAGAACATTAAAATAAATATAGAGAGATAATAAGAAAATATGGAATAAAAAATATTTTGTTTATAAAATATATAAAGAAACAATAATAATAATTTAAGGAAGTAAAGGTATAGGTAGACAAGAAACTAGTTACTACTAGGTACAGACAGACGTTATAAATTTTTTTTTTTAATTATTTATTTATTGTAATTTACAACTGTACAAAATACTACAATAGGTAAATATGTAGTATGTTTCTACACTTGAAAATCTTGGGAAGGAAACACCCATTGGTGGTACTTCAAACATTAATTTAAACTAGAAGGTCTCGTGCCCATCTTCTTTTCAGACGCCTCGGAGGATTATCAGGCATTGTTAAGGATGAAAGATTAAGAATTAATGGGTTAGGATGGTTAAGGAGTTAAGAATAAAAAGACGCATATCTGGTTTGGGTCAAATCTGCAACGAATGGAATGTTAAGGTCTTTATGAATGAGTTTATTTGTGACGTAATAAGGAGCATAAAGGATTTTGGATTGTAACGATTGGATGGGGGAAGAATTTGATGGTTTGGTGGACCCCCAGAGCTCAATTCCATATGTCCAAATTGGTCTGATTATTATAGTGTATACTAATATTTTGTAGTGAATGGGAAGTTTATAGCGTTTGTCAAGTAAGTGTTGTAGCAATCGGAATCTACGACCAGTTTCTTGTCGTTTCAGTCTTGTGTGTGGATTCCAAGTAAGTCTCTTGTCAAGATGGAGTCCTAAGTATCGAATCTGTTCAACAGGCGTTAGTGGTGTATTTAGAAAGGATACTGTAGGACAGGAGGGTAGAGGTTTACGACGGAGAGTAAAGGTGATCTGGTGGGATTTGTAAGGATTTATTTTGATTCTCCAGTTTTTACACCATTCTTCAATAGATGTTATATGTGCCTGTAGTGATAAAATTCTAAATACAGAACTAGAGCAATAACTTGTAGGAAAATACTTACTAGTTAGAAATAGTTATAGATATGGTTAAGAGGTAGGTGTATAAGGAAAAGAGATAGGTGAAGTAAATATAGTAAAAGTGGGGTATAGTAACAAGTAACAACAAAATAACAGATAAACAGAGAGGGGAGTACCTGTCAGACTGAAACTAAGATGACAACTGGTTAAGTTGGGAACATATGACCAGGTATAAACTTTCCCCACTTCTTCGCTAACCGTCAAAAAGTGTGAGCTTTTTTATAATATATAGAGAGGTAAACTGAAAAAATCATCTAATCTAAAAATTTAGAAGTAAATGTATAAATCAGTACATTCTATTGATATTTTGGGGAAAATTGAATCGTGTTGTTATTCCATTCTGCCTTCTTTATATTACTTCTTCTTCTCGATCTTGTCGTTTCGTCAGGACGTACTGTGGAAAAATTCAGTCCGTTCTCCCTTTCTGTTTAAATTTTATCTTCTCGAAATCATACAGTTCACACATACTTCCATAGCTGACGATACAGCAGTTTTCTCTTAGCACAATGACATAATAATATCTGGAAGTACTTTGCAGAGTCACCTTAATGATATAGAACAATACTGTATTAAATGGATGATTAGTCTTCACATTTAAAAATGCACTTCAAACGTTTTTCCTCTCAGATGAACAGAATTAATCCTCAAAGGTAAAGATGAAAAGGAATCCTCCACCGAAGCAGTAAGTTACCAAGGAATTCACCTCGACCGCCGCCTTACCTGGAATCACCATATCAACATCAAACTAACTCAAACCTACGCAAGGTTAGCAATGCTATATCCTATCCTAAAAAGAAAATATAAATAATTTCTTTTTTTAAATTATTTATTGTTAGTTACAACTGTATAAGAATATATACAACAAGTAAATTTGCTGTAGATGACATAGTGACATGATAAAAACATGTGGAGAATCTACCCACTGATAGAACTCCAATAACATTTCTAGAGAAGAAGATCTCGAGGCCATCTTCTTTTCAGACGCCTAGGAGGATTATTAGGTAATGAAGGAGAAGTCAGGTTAGAAACAAGTGGATTTGGGTGGTTGAGAAGTTTACCATGGAAGGAATGGTATCTGGTTCTCGCCAAATCGGCAACATATGGGACATTGAGGTCATGATGGATGACTTGATTTGTGACAAGTAAGGAGTATTAAGGATTTTACGAAGAATTTGGACTGTAAGGATTGGATTCGGGAGGAATTCGAAGGTTTAGTGGAGCCCCAAAGCTCAACTCCGTATGTCCAGATAGGCCTTATAATAGTCATGTAGATCAGTCTTTTGTAACGGATTGGCAGCTATTCTATCCTCATAACAACAAAATTCTACCCAAGGATCCTCAGGTCGATTGTGTAAATATTGTATATAACAGTGTAAATGTGACTAGAGGTTATTTTATTTTATTTATTTATTTTTCATGTACATAGTTTATTTATGTTCATTTTTTTATCCTTCTGTTTGTATATATATAGAGAGAGATTTTATTATTAGTATGTACTTTTTTTTCATTTATTTATTTTTATTTTATTTTAGTATGAATGGGATCAGTTATCACTATTATCTATCGTCCAAAAGCGTGGCAGATTGTAATATCTATCAATAAATGAAGTTTTGAATTGAAAAAAAAAATACAATAATTGTTACTATTTTGATAAGTAATATTCTACTAATTATTTCTCTACTTCTATCTCATATTATTGTACTTGATATTTATAAATTCCCTATGCCTTTATATTTATATTTTCTTAACTTAATTTGCCTTTTTTTTTCTTTGTTTTAAAAAATATTTTTGTATATATTTTTTTGGAAATTTATTTTAAGTTAAGAAAATATAAATACAAAAAATAGCGAACTAATTAATAATTAATTTTCATGTCACATCATACATTATTTGTAACTTGTTTTCATTTAGCCCTGATGAATCCATGCAAAATGGGGCGAAACGTTGGTTAGTATTAAGTAGTTTGTTTACTATTTTGCACCTTTATTAACCGTCACTCGGACTATCTTCCTTCAATAAATAACTTTATTTTTTCCAGAACATAGGGAACAATCCAATGATAAATTGCATATTTAAAGACAATATTTACATTTATTTATTGATATAAAATTTACAATAAATACATAAATAATTTTCTTGGGAGGGGATGAAAGGAATAAGGGTGGGATTTATTGGATCAACAGAGGAAGTGGTTAGGTTTAGTGATGATATACAGGAGCTTCGACATGGTGTACCACTGGAACATGATGGACTACTGGAACGTGAGAGACGACTGGAACATGATGGACGACTGGAGCGGACTTGACTTTGATCTCGACTGGAACTGAATCCTTGACTACGTGGACTTGGTTCTGGGAGGAGTAGGCATAACCATGGGAGTCATGGGAGTCGTAAGAAGCGGCGAAAGCCACGGCTACGAGAGCGGAGAGGATAAGCTGAAATCGTAATTAAATCGATTAAATCGATAGTAAAAAAGTATAATAAATTTTAAAATATGTATCACTAACTGTAATAGATAGTACTCACAAGCTTGTACATGTTGACGACTGAATGTGCCCAGGTCTAGCAAGCCCGCGATATATATACAGATCGACAACCACCCTTCACCAAGTGGGGGTCTCCACTAGACCTTGCTTAGCTGATATCGATACTTTAATATCGATACATTGAACCACAAATATGCCTATTTTCGCTTGTTCGATATATACTTCATTTACATGATGTTTGCCTTGAGGGAACTAACGAGACCATCTTTGAACATCATTAAATATTTGATCATTACAAGCATCTTTTAAAAAAAAAAAATCGAATTAATTACCTCTAAGGGTAGAGGTTTACGACGGAGAGTAAAGGTGATCTGGTGGGATTTGTAAGGATTTATTTTGATTCTCCAGTTTTTACACCATTCTTCAATAGATGTTAT
>NW_027113471.1:199887-200312 GCF_000696795.3 Halyomorpha halys
ATTTCTCTCGTATCCAATCACTGCAATCCAAAATCCTCAATGCTCCTTACTTTGTTACAAATAAAATTATACATAAAGACCTTAATGTTCCATATCTTACATTACGAAGTAGTTTTATAGTCTGGCCTAATTGGTCTTAGTAAATTAGTTTACCAATATAAGTTGGTATTAAAATACTGTATTTTGAGTATAATTTTTAACACAAACGTGTGAATTGAAAATAAATACTTCAATAAATCCATACATATTTATTCGATATAATAATATCTTCTTGATTAATTATTTTATATAGTTAACATTTATAGTATTAAACTTCTACAGATATGCGTATTTTCATTCCAAACTCCTTAACCATCCTAACCCATTAATTCTTAATCTTTCATCCTTAACAATCCCTGATAATCCCCCGAGGCGTCTGAAAAGAA
>NW_027113471.1:201697-204935 GCF_000696795.3 Halyomorpha halys
CCGTGGCCATCTTCTTTTCAGACGCCTCGGAGTATTTCTTTAAAATTAAACGTGGAAAAGTCATAAGTTCTTGTATTCCATAAATCACTCAAGCTAAAACATCTGCAGACGAAAAAATTGAAAAATGAAAAAAAACATCTTTCTGAAAAAATTATTTCAATAATAGTTTGTACCACATCCTCCTACATTGTTCCACCTTTAAAGAAAAGAGGCAATATATCTTAAAGCCATCCATAGCCGTATCTTGTGACTTACACAACATTGAAAACATATTGAACATTGATGGCGAAGCAAAATTGAACAGACTATATATTTACATTGTAACAATATGTAATAAGTTTAATTTTGTATGTGACATATGAATTCTATCATGTAATATAGTAGTCGAAACCAATTAATATCTTGATTTATATCACGCTTTCGTTTATTTAAAAGAATTCTAATTATTTTAAGTTAAATATAATGGAGCAATGAATATTATGTTTATAGTTGTGTATTATCCAGTTTTTTTTGTTTATTGTTTTTGTAATGGAGCACTAGACTCAGGTTTTGTTTTATAATTGTATATTGCGCTATGAATAAAAAAACTATAAAAAAAAAAAAAAAAAACTAAAATAAAATCTATCTATCTAACATTTATAGCACTAAACAAAAAATAATAATAAACAATAAATCGTTCCCTTACCAACAATAATTATAAATTGGAAGATTATTGATTGACCGTGTGTAAAGATGAAAGAAATATGGTCCGGGTGCGGTCAGAAAAACTCAAATAGTAGAATAATACTTTTTTTTTTTTTTTTTTTTTTTTTAAATAGTATTATTCTACTATTTGAGTTTTTCTGACCGCACCCGGACCATATTCCTTTAATAATTATAAATAAATGAACATGCCTGTTAATGAAATTATTGAGTTTGTCCATGCATTGAATAATATGTAATAGTCCTTAGTATTTACGAAATATTTAGAGCTAATTAAAAAATAAATAAAATCTGTAGCGAATACACGAAGGTGATCAGAAGTGAGAATCACGCTTTACCACCACATTTTTACCCAATTAAGGATACCCACTTAATGAGGCTACACCGGAACAGAAAATAATTATGATTTGCCACAGCCGGTTCGAACTCGGACCCTTGGAGTTAGTAACACAGTACCTTACCAATGAGCTACCAACTCACTAATGCATGTGCTGAATATATTTCGGTTAGGATACTGCACATTTTTTTCTATCGATATAATCAAATATACATTAAGCAGTTTAATAAATGTCTGAAATTATTTTATTAAATAAATTTCTTATTATTTATTAATGTTTTTCATCTTTCAATTATAAACGTTATCAACTATCATTATTGACAAATATATTTTTTTATTATTTATTTAATTTAATTTACAACTGTACAAAATAATACTATAGGTAAGTATGTTGTATGTTTCATATACACTTGAAAATCTTGGGAAGGAACCACCCATTGGTGGTGCTTCAAACATTAATTTAAATTAGAAGGTCCCGTGGCCATCTTCTTTTCAGATGCCTCGGAGGATTATCAGGGATTGTTAAGGATGAAAGATTAAGAATTAATGGGTTAGGATGGTTAAGGAGTTTGAAACGAAAAGACGCATTTCTGTTTTGGGTCAAATCTGCAACGAATGGGATGTGTAAGGTCTTTGTGAATGAGTTTATTTGTGACGTAGTAAGGAGCATCAAGGATTTTACTTAGGATTTTGGATTGTGACAATTGGATGTGGGAAGAATTTGATGGTCTGGTGGAGCCCCAGAGCTCAATTCCATAGACAAAAATATTAAAATCTATTAATTGCAAAAAACAAAAATTATCAAAATAAAGCTGAAGAGACGTATCATTGAATTTTGTATGAACTATGGTTACAGATTTACAGTAGAATTTAGTTCTTAATTTCGGTATAAATCAAGGTATAATAATGAATTTTTTAAGGAACATCACAAATTTAGTTAGGTTTTATTATTGCATTATCTTGGCAATGTCAAAGTAACAAAAATATAGAAAACCACGTTAAAATGAAACAAAACCCAGTATAGTCAGATAAAAAATATGGAGTAACGATATAAAAATAATGGTACTGATTGATAAACGTTAGAAATTATTTATGTAGACCTTTAAACAGCGAAGATAGATCAACTAGCACTAATAATACAATAGCCAATAAATTAATTATTACACGTAGATAAAATTATAAATAAGCAAAACAGCAATATATTATACATTTAATATATTATATATAATATTAGCTCGTTTAGTTACTACTAGACCCTGATGACAGTTTAAATCATTTGAATTGTTCTTTTCGGCTTCTCCATTTCGGGCAGCTGAAGTTTCAACAGCTCCCGTCTAAGTTGAGATTTTTTTTTTCATATTTTGTCGTGGGAGTGGTAAATCAATAAAGGTAAATACTATGATCCCGTAAGGAAGTAATTTGAAACCAAAATTAAGATAGTTTCTTTAAATTTCCAAATAAGTCCTTTTCAACAGTTCCTACAAATTCTTGCCTCTACCAGACATTTCAAATAGAAGTGTTATAAATTGTATAATTATATATCACATACGCAACTAATAAAAATATATTAATAATTATACAACTGGCCCCTTTTTTGAAATATAGGTGTAACCAGAAAATTATTTATTCACATGGATAAAATAATGTAATATATGGACTAAGTTAACATTTTTACAGTAATCTCCAACTATATCGAAAGCCATTTTTGAAATATAGTTGTGCTAAGGGTAATATATTTACGCATGCGTAAAGAAAAGTAATGTTTTGAATACTAGACTCATTTTCTAAAGTTTCTTAGAATGTTGTGCCTAATCGGGCAATGCATTTTTGTTGTGTAAGGAGAAATATATTTGTGCATAGCATGAGAAAGCGAGAGGATACTTAAATTGATAAATTGGTAACGTTTAGACTAGGTTATTAAATAGCTTCTAATTTTGAGCCAAATCGCTTGTGCCGTTTTCGAAATATAAGTATAAATATAAATATGCAATGTAAAGAATAAATACGTAACTACTCCTAATTATAAGAATGTTTATAAAGGAACGTTGATAGTTTACGATCTAAACTATTTTATTTTTATAAAATTATCTTAATATTTACGAAACAATTTATTCAGGAAAGAAATAAATGATCAAAAAAATATTAGAAAAAAAATTAAATTTATTGAACCACCCTATAACAATAAATCCTATAAACGTA
>NW_027113471.1:204985-216735 GCF_000696795.3 Halyomorpha halys
ATTATATTACTATAAATTCTATCTTTAACTGAAAAATAATTAGTACTTATAAATAATAACCAGACTGGCAGCACTATTTCTATATTTGAGTATGTATATACATTAATTGAGCAATATTGAAACTTTTCATCAATTAATACAGAGATGAGGAGATAATATGGTGACTGTAGTAACATGAATGCAAACAGCTAACTTCGCTTTATTTTTCCTAAAAATTCTTAATACTGGGCCCACTTTGATGATTTTTAGAAATTTCGGTTATCTATGATTTTGAAATGTATATATATATATATATTACATTCCAAACAAATCCCATCAAATTACCTTTACCCTTCATCATAAACCTACCGACATACAGTCTCCTTTAATAATGTTACTCTTACCCCTGTTGAACAGATCCGCTACCTTGAACTAAATCAGGACATACGACTAACCTGGAATCCTCACACAAGACTGAAAAGACAGGAAACTGCACGTCGATTTCGACTATTACAGCACTTACTAGACAAACGATCTAAACTTCCAACTACAAAAGACTGATCTACATGACTGTAATAAGGCCAATCTGGACATGGGGAGTTCAGTTTTGGGGTTCCACTAAACCTTCAAATTTCTCTCGTATCCAATCACTGCAATCCAAAATCCTCAATGCTCCTTACTTTGTTACAAATAAAATTATACATAAAGACCTTAATGTTCCATATGTAATCGATCTAGCCCGAACCAGATATCATTCCTTCCATTACAAATTCCCTAACAACCCAAAGCCACTAGTTTCTAACCTTGCCTTCTATTCCATTCCTGACAATCTTTCGAGGTGCCTGAAAAGAAGATGACCACGAGACCAACTAATGTAAAACGTCATTAGAGTGCTACCAATGGGTAGTTTCTCTAAAAAAAAAAATGAATAGTTCTTAAATAATAACCCCCATTGTGCTTCAATATTATAAATGTATTAAAACAATTCAGCATGACTGAGCTATCAAAATGTGAAACAAAATTGATATTCATTTTTAGCACCTCAAGAAAACACTAAATACGAATTTTCGAATAATTTGAAAAATAAAAATTTTTGTCCTAAATGATGTCTTTTGAAAAACCAAAAAAATAAATTTAACTTCAACATGACTCAACCAATCTCAACAACACTGAACAACATGTCAATACAACATTATAAACCGGATCTAATTAAACAAATTATAACCGGACATAAAAAATTAATCGTTCGCAATGTTTTTCTTTATTTTGAACTAATATTTCTCCCTTATAAAGGCATTAAATCTAAATCGTGTTATTAATTTAGGTCAAAAAAGGAGACACTCAGCATTCTAACGGTTGTATTTACGTAGGAATTTGAAAAAATGCAGAGAGGTTATTAACCATTATATGAACAGTAGTCACCGGACTAAAAAAATAAATAATAATTCTTCAAATATATCAAGGGAATTTTTTTTTAAAATTTTTAATTTATTTTAACGGAGTTGAGCTTTGTGGCTCCACTAAACCATCAAATTCCTCCCAAATCCAATTCTTACAGCCCAAAATCCTTCGTCAAATCCTTAACGTTCCTTACTTAGTCACATATCAAGTCCTCCATCAGGACCTCAATCTCCCATATGTTAGCGATTTGGCCAAAACCAGATACCATTCCTTCCATGGAAAAGTTCCAAACCAATCCTCCTAGGCGTCTGAAAAGAAGATGCCCTCGAAATGTTTTTTGGAGTTCTATCAGTGCGTAAATTCTCCACATGTTTTTATCATGTCACTATGTTATCTACAGCAAATTTACTTGTTGTATAATATTTGTATACAGTCTAAATAACAATAAATAAATTTTTATAAATTTGTTTATTTTTTAAAACAAGAGAGAAACGATTTCATCCATCATCCATGACTGCAAACCGTCCCTACATTCGATAATTATGAAGTAAACTAAAGTTGAGTAGTTTTGTCAAATATTCTAACTAAATACAATAGAATACGTGGTATCTTGTTTTATGCGCTTTGAAATATTAAATATTCGTACGTGACTGCATGGAGTCAGTAAGCTGGAGATAAGGTTTTCATTGCAGTTTGGGTTTGACAAGGGCTTGATGACTTGAGTTCTCTTGAGGGCTTCCACTTCAACACGGCCTTTATTATGCAGCTCAGATTGTAAATTTCTAGAACCGGGATTTCAGTCCTCTAGGCAATCTGATGATATTTTCATTAAGATGTCGTCTTCTTAAAAAATGAAAAATGTTTTATAAAAGTTTACTTAAAAAGTAAAATAACTTAAACCTTTATATAACGGACACTTACAGGGAAGGTTATTTTTAGGTGAAGATAGAGTGGTAAACATAAAAAAAACACAAAAACGAATAATAGAATTAACTAAAAAACCCTTAAGCCGAACTTCTTATATATGACATTGTGTTCCAACAATCGCTTTGAAGAATACTAATATTCGTATCGTTTTTTACAGTTTCAAAATTATTTTTAAATATCTCTAGAATGATGTTATATTATATACATTTATCGATTTAAAAATATTTTCAAATTATGAAGATGATGGTGAGGATTGCGGTAAAAAAAGAGACAAAAATAGTTAAATAGCATTTATTTCCTGACGTTATGCTCCACTTTGTAGAGCTTCATCGGGGCTACTAAGATACAAAAACAACTAAGAACATTTTGTGACATACTGGAAGATTATTGATTGACCGTGTGTATAGATGAATGGAATATGGTTCGGGTGCGGTAAAAACAAAACTCAAATAGTAGATTATTATACTATTTTATTGAGCCAACGTTTCGCCCCACGTTGCAGGGCTTCGTCAGGACTGTTTTGACAGCAGTCAAACCAATCAAAATCAACCCTGGGTTTTTTGGGTTTTTGACGGCCGTCAAAACAGCCCTGACGAAGCCCTGCAACGTGGGGCGAAACGTTGACTCAATAAAATAGTATAATTATCTACTATTTGAGTTTTTTTTTTTACCGCACCCGGACCATATTCCATTCATAAGATCATCTTGACATTGTAAGATAATAAGATACAAAAAGATAAATTAAGAAAATTATATATCTTCAATATTTCAATATAATCCTCTCTGTGTTTATAAAATCATATTTACTTGGTCAATAATGTTTACATATTCTAAAAAAAGGAGTAGTTAAGGTGCTTTTAAGCATCAATTTCGATCGAGATTCCTTATGTTTAAGTGGTATTTTGCTTGCTCAAAATGGAAGAGAAAAAAAAATTCATTTTCGCTATTTAATGATTTATTATTTCCGAAAAGGAAAATCCGCTGTACAGACGGTTTACGAAATTTGCAGTGCGTTTGGCGATGATGCCTTCGGAGAAAGCTGTTCTGTTCAGAATCGGAAATTTTGACTTGGAAGACGCAAAGCGCTCGGGTCGTCCTTTAACTGTTGATGACCAAATTCAAGCATTGGTCACAGACAACCCTCACTTTAAGACAGGGGATATCGCAGAACTGTGCAGAACAGTTGGAACAATTAAAGACAGTGCAAAAGCGTCCACCATTGGCTAATCGCAAAGGCTTAGTTTTCCATCGCGATAACGCCGTCCTCACGTGTCTTTATAGACCCGGGAGAAATTATTGGAGTTGGGCTGGGGTGTGATCCCCCACCCACTCTATTCACCAGATCTTTTCCCAACAGCTTTTCACTTAATTCGGGCCCTTCAAAACTCTTTTAACGGGAAACACTTTAATTTAATCGAGGTCTGCAAAACGCACATAGAGGTGTTCTGGGAGTATGGAATTAAAAAATTACTTGAAAGATGGCAACTTGTAATAGATCAAAATGGGTTCATATGTAATTGATTACAAATATTTACAACAATCTTAAGTATTTATTGAAATTGCCAGTAAAAAACGCTACGGACTTATTTTACAACCAAATAAAAAATTGCGTAAACTATAAGGTTAAAAATGTACTGGAGATGCAATAACAGAACAGTAGATTTGTGAAAACAAAATTTAACAAAATAAAAGTCGGAAAATAAAAAAGTTGAGATTATATTAAGGTCGAGAAAGAATAAGTAAAAATGAAATAAAATTATTAATAAATTAGTAAAGAACAAATTAGGACAACTCGTACATGATTGGCGTGGGGGGAGGGGGGGGGAGGTGACCGTTAACCAGGTTAACGTTTAACCCTCATGAAGATCTACAAAGTGGGACGAAACATTAGAAAATAAATAGTTGTTAAATATTTTTGTTTGTATTTTTACCGCAACCCTGATCATCTTCTTCATTATTTCAAATTATATGGTCACTTATTTATATATAAAATATAAAGATATTTTCAGAGAGCGGGGAAGCTCAATGTGTAAGGCACTGTTACCTACTCCTGTTAATGGGCTCAGATTCGAATCAGGCTGTATTTTGTTAGCAATACTCCCCCTTACTATAATTCTATATATAGGTCAGTTTTGTTAGTACATTATTTTTTTTTTTCACACATTCAATGATAATAAGTTGTATGTAATATTTAAAAAAAGACCAATCACGTTGACATTGCTAGTTAAATCCAAATTGTTTTAATCTTTTTAAAAAAATCGGAGAAAATTTGAAAAATATATAATATTAAATGGCACTTCTGGCCAGTCAGTTTTAACGAACAAGTTGCTTTTACGTCTCAGACATATACACGCAATAAATGTACAATTTTAGTTAACCTAACAAACGCACACACACATTGTGAAACTTGTTGTTGTTGTTGTTGATTGTTGCTTAAAGGCGTAAAACCTCCTGGTCATCAACGCCTATGGCATGATAAACGGAAAAAAAGAATAAATAAATAAATAAAAAATATAATAATAAAAAAAATAAAAAAAAAATTTAAAAAAAATAAATAAAATCATTAAAAAAATAAAAATCGAAGAGGAGTCATAATTTATAAAGAAGGCGATATGCTTTTAAAAATTCAAACACTCGTGTAATTTTAGCTTCCTCATCTGCAAAAGTTTCGGATAAATTTGGGGCCAGTTCTATCCTGTTTATTGTTGGCAAATAATGAGTACAATCTTCTCTTGAAACTTGGTTATTTAGATCTCAAAACAAAAACTAGAATTTTAAATGTTTCACGACCGTACTAATTTCCCTTACTTTATATTTCATATATAGGTAAATGAAAGTAAAAAAGGTTTCAATAAAGTTACAAGATGACCTAACAACGAGCCAATGTATAATAGCTCTAAAATCATGTTAACAGGTGGCATACCGGTTCGGTTGCGAGAGTGAACTAGCAATAAATCACACAACTTCAAGGTTAACATTTAAAAAAAAAATTGGATTCAAGTCCAAGAGATAGTCTTTCTTAATATGAACCAAAAAATTCAGAAAAAAATACCTATAGATTTTTATATATGTATTTTTCTTGCAATGGAACATAAACTGGAATTTACAGGAACTGCTCAGAAATTCAAAATATGCATATTCTTTAAATGCATTACACTTATTGTGTGGAATTTACTAAGAAAGATAGCAAACTTTTACATAATAACCATTTATATCGTATTTTCCATTTCAGTTGCTTTAACACGTTCAAATGAAGACATATTTTTGAAGAGTGTACTCACTATTTGCCAACAATAAACAGGATAGGACTGACCCCAAATTTATCCGAAACTCTCGCAGATGGGGAAGCTAAAATTACACGAGTATTTGAATTTTTAAAAGCACATCGCCTTCTATATAAATTATAACTCCTCTCCGATTTTTATGTTTTTTATTTATTTTATTTTATTTTTTTAAAAATTATTTTTCTATTTTTTATTTATTTATTTATTTTATCCTTTTTTTTTACTTTTATCATGCCATAGACGTTGATGACCAGAGGATTTTACGCCTTTAAGCAACAAAAAACAACAACAACAACAAGATATTTATAACCGAAATGTAATACTAATCATAAAGGCTTACCGAACCCGAAAGTTCAATACCGATACGACCAATCGCTCACTACACACATAAGTCTAGTGACGCATGCACGAACCCAAAACTTTCAGATCAGTCAAAACGCAATTCTCCCATATACGTTTCGGTCCCCCAGGACGTTTATCCGTCGGTTCAGTTTATAACAACATTTTAGCGATCCGCTCGTTACTAGCTCATACAAACTTACACGCCTATCTTATGTACCACAACGTCTAATATTAAATTAAAAGTTGGAATATCTGTTGTATAGACTTACACGAATCACCTTATCACTTTGTCTGCTAACACTTGTACAACAACTTCTTGCTAAATCTTCACCAATATTGAACCCTAGGAGTTTTAAAATTATAGATTTATTTATTTTATATATAATAGGAAGCGAGTGAGGTAAAAAAAACTCAAATAGTAATTAAACTGTTTCTTGTGAGTTCAACGTTTCGTCCTACTTACCAGGGCTTCATTAGGACTAAATAAGAAACAAACAGCTAAAATAATGTTACACAGAAAGAGAATAGATAAAATGAAATAAGGTTAAACTAAGACCTGGCTAAAAATTATTTAAAATATATGAAAATTTATATTAAAAAGAGAGTGCTACCAGTGGATAGTTTCACTACATGCCTGTAACACTCCAATTTAACTTAGATCAGATTTACTAAATCTATAATAAATAAATATTAAAAAAGGAAAAAAAAAAAGAAGAAACAAAATAAATATTTTCTGTTCTTTAATTTTTTTTTTCTTTATTATTCATTTATTGTAATTTATAACTGTACAAAATAATACAACAGGTAAATATGTAGTATGTTTCATATACACTTGAAAATCTTGGGAAGGAACCACCCATTGGTGGTACTTCAAACATTAATTTAAACTAGAAGGTCCCGTGGCCATCTTATTTTCAGACGCCTCGGAGGATTATCAGGGATTGTTAAGGATGAAAGATTAAGAATTAATGGGTTAGGATGGTTAAGGAGTTTGGAATAAAAAGACGCATATCTGTTTTGGGTCAAATCTGCAACGAATGGGATGTTAAGGTCTTTATGAATGAGTTTATTTGTGACGTAATAAGGAGCATCAACGATTTTACGTAAGATTTTGGATTGTAACGATTGGATGCGGGAAGAATTTGATGGTTTGGTGGAGCCCCAGAGCTCAATTCCATATGTCCAAATTGGTCTGATTATCGTAGTGTATACTAATTTTTTGTAATGAATGGGAAGTGTTCTTTAATTTACACAAATACATCCATTTAATACCATTTGCACTGCTCCAATCAATTAATATGATTGAATATAGTGAAACAGTGGTATGTTTGAGAATTATATAAAAATGAACAAAAAAAAAAAAAAAAAAGTACAGTGAAAATTATAAATAAACAATCTACAATCCATAAAGGGTCAGGGGTTCAGTACTTAGTAAAGAAGAACTGTTACTGGACCAATGGTTATGCAAGGAGGTGATTTGGTCAGTATCACGCTCGACCGTTACATTTCTACCAAATTAAGGGTCCCCAATCTAAGAGACTGGGTGGACTCTAGGAGAGCACCAGAACCCACAGGAGTTGACCCACGGCAACAGTAATAAACAATTACGATATTTAAAAATTAATGAAAACAAAAATAATAACAAATAAAAAAGTTGATAAAAGGAAAATACAGTACATAACAAAGGACGGGAAATACGAATAAAATAAAGGTTAACAAAAGAATGAACAAAATAAGACACCCACCTTTCACAATGGATGAAAGCAAAAGAATAAGCTAATAAAAGCGAATCCAAGTTGTCAACAGGGTAGGGAAGTAGGAAAATGTAACGGATAACAAATGGTGTTATATTTAGAAGCAAAAAGTTGTAAAATAGCTTTTAATCCGGATGAAGCCCTGCAAAGAGGGGCAAAACGTTGTTTAATATTAAATAGTTTAACTAATATTTGAATTGTTGTCTTTTATATAGTACACACGGCAATCAACCATCTCCCAATTCATTTTTTTTAGTTTGTTTTATTTCATAATTTAATTATTCTTACAACTAGCATCTGGAATTATTCTGTAGATGGGTCAATTTCAAATTTATATCAATTTTTTAATAAAAAACTTTGAAGATATTTATAACATTATTTTTTAATCTTCTGATGCAGTAGTAGGTTTATTTCTTATTTAAATATACTCAATGAACCATTATTTAGTTGCTACTGTTATTGTTGTAGTTTCAATTCCTCAGATCTCCGATAGATGAAGAAGTTTCAGTATGTCTTAAGAACAGCAACGTTTATTGGAGATAATTGATTGGTATATGAGATCAACCAATCAACTATCTCAAAAAAACGTTGCTGTTCTAAAGACATAAAGAGCTTCTTCAACTATCGGAGATCTGAGGAATTGAAACTACAACATTAACAGTAGCCAGTAAATAATGGTTCATTGAATATATTTAAATAATAAATAAACCTACTACTGGATCACAAACTCAGCGGACACACATAACGGCCATTGAAGATTAGAATTAAAATAAATCCTAACAAATCCAGCCAGATCACCTTTACTGCCCTCATCTACCCCACCGTACCATTTTTTAATATCCCACAAACGCCAGATGAACAGATTCGCTGCTTAGGACTCCATCTTGACAAGAGACTTACTTGGAATCCACACACAAGACTGAAACGACTAGAAAGTGCTCTTAGATTTCGGTTGCTACAACACCTACTTAATAAACACTCTAAACTTTCGATTCACTACAAAAAATTATTATATACTATGATTATCAGACCAATTTGGACATATGGTATTGAGCTCTGAGGCCCTACCAAACCATCAAATTCCTCCTCTATCCAATCCTTTACAATCCAAAATCCTTCATAATATTCTTGATACTCCTTATTAAGTTACAAATAAATTCATCCAAAAAGACCTTAACATCCCTTTCGTTGCAGATTTGGCCAGAAATAAATATTCATCCTTTCATTCCAAAATCCTTACCCATCCTGACCCATTAGTTCTTTATAGCTCATTGTTAAAAATCCCTGGTAATCCTCCGAGAAAACTGAATAAAAGATGGCCACGAGACGTTCTAATTTAAATTGATAATTGAACTACCACCATTGGGTGTTTCCTTCCCAAGACAATCAAGTATTCGAAACCTGCATAAAATTTACTTATTGTATTTCTTTTTTTGTACAGTTGCAAGTTTGAAAAAATAAATAAATAATAAATCTTTGTTTTTAGCTAAATAAGAAATCATTTTATTTCCCATTTAGCTTTTTTTTTTTTTTTTTTTTTTACAGCTAGCACACTGTGTACCCAGCTCTCAAGATTAATTCAAATAAATGCTTAAAATATTTAAGAGCATTGATAACGCTAAGCCAGGTAGGCAGAACCTACTTGAGACTCGTTTCCACGTGACAGATATTTGTTGTGGAAGTAATATTACAAGAGCGAGTCAGTATGAAAGTGCTTTTTAAACGCTGATGGTGAGCCTGCTTACTCGATTGAATGAAATGAAAAACTGAATATTAAGTACAACAAACACCTTTCACTAAAGTAAAATAACAAAAAGGAAGCATAAACATTTATAAGTTATATAATTATAATAGAATATAATTATGATGTAATTAAAATATAAAATACTATTTGAAAGAGTTGGACCAACCCCTGAGGTCAAAAAGAAACAAAAAAATGTTACACCAATATTCAATTTAATATGCAAGTGTTATTTGAATTTATACTTATAAATTAAAACTTTTAATCAAAGTTAAATTTACAGCCTATATTATTTTATTTATTTATTTTTCATACACATAGTTTGATTATGTTCATTTTGTTTATTCTTCTGTATGTATATATTTTAAGAGAGTTTTTTTTTCATTCATTTATTTATTTTATTTTATTTTTGTATGTATGAGATCATTCATCACTAGTACCTATTGCCCACAACTGTGTGGCAGATTGTATATCTGTCAATAAATAAAAAAAAAAAAAAGAAAAAAAAATATTAATAATAAATAAAAATATCGATATTAATTAAAATAAAACAGCAATATTATTGTTAGTAAAAGTTAAGAAACAAATATATGGATTAAATATCTTCAGAGCTAATTAATGATATTATATACAAAAATGATTGACCGTAGCTGAATTTTAAGGAGATGGTCTGGTGTTCAGTCAAAATAGTTTTGGACTCATTATTTTCCGACGTTTCAGCCCTCTTTGCATGACTTCGCCAGGGCTAAAAAAAAATAAGAATATGTTTACAGTGTAGAATAATAAGATAACAATAATGTAAACCAAGATGTGATTAAAAATGCAAATTTATGTGAAAAAGTATATTCTTATGAAAATTCATATATAATTTTTAACCCCACTTTAGTTTACATTATGTCATCTTATTAGCTTACATTATCAACATATTTTTGGTTGTTTTCTATCTTTTCTATCCCTGATGAAGCCCTGAACAGTGGGGCGAAACGTCGATAAATAAATATTTTAAAACTTTTTTTTTTCTTTTTTGACTGCACTCTTGACCATCTTCATGTTGAGTTACGGTCAATCAATTTTATTTATTGTAAGATATAATTAATTAGCTAGGAGGATATTTTTTTAATCTATCTATTTGTTCCTTTTTAACTTTATTACTAATATTGCTATATTATTTTTATTAATTTCTATATTTTCATTTATTCCTACCTTTGTTTTTAATTATAATTTTTTGTAATATTTGTGTACTGGAAGTTTTAACTTTGATTGTGCCTATAAATTTTAATAACACATGTAAAATAAAAATAAAAGGGAAATATGTTAGTGGAATAGAAGCGGTAAAATTGACAGAAATAAAAAAAAAAAATAAAGTCACTCTGTTTTAAATAATAAAATTGTATTGTAATATTTTAACTAAATAATGATAGTTGACGATAGGTATATATGAATGAGGAGAAGAGAGTTAAGAGAGCGATCAGTGAAGTACACAAATAAGTGAAATTTATTACAAGTAAAACATATTAGGATAATAACTAAATTATGCTGACAAACTAAAAAAATAAAAAAGATATAAACTTATAAAGACAAACTGTTCCGGTAGAGCATCCATAGAAGAAAGAATAGTCAAACTGACTTAATTGTGCCACCAGAAATGAACAAAAAAACATTGTTTTCCAATGTAAAAATTTGGCACCACAGTACCGTTAGTAAGACCAGTGATACGGTATGGAAACAGTCAGCCTTCCGAGTCTATAGAGGGTCCTGAAGAATGAGAGGTAAATTCTGAGGATTCACGGACCCAAAATAATGCAAGATTGGTAAAGGAGAAAATCCAATGAGGAAACATACAGGTATTTGGAAGACAAGGAAAATCAGATTTTACGGGGAATAAAAAATGAAAGACTAAATAAGAAAATGTTCAACAAATTCTGCAGCTAGAAAAGTATGCGGGATGTTTAAAACAAGTGAAAGAGAAACTGTGTTGACTAAAAATATGACTGCTTGGATAGAGAGCGTTTTGGGAACTAAAAGAGGGGTTCTTGTAGGAAAGAAGGAGAGACGAGGGAGAAAAAGGATTGAGGAAGAGCGGGAAGAACAGTCCAGGAGCATGAAAGGGTATTGGAGTAGGAGGAAGGCGGAAGGTGTAAAGATGAATTGAAAATGATATTCACGTGGTCCTTGCTGACCAGTGAACGAAAAAAAAAATATAAAATTATAAAGACAAGCTAAAAAAAATAAATAAACATACAATTATAAAGACAAACAAGTCTCCGAACGCGACCCAACCATCTTCACCTCAGATATTTATTTATTTATAATATTATTATT
>NW_027113471.1:216805-217338 GCF_000696795.3 Halyomorpha halys
ATTATATATTTGTAAATTACTTTAATTATATTATTTAAATTTCTTGAGACAAGGTAATTTATTATTAAATAAATCAAAACTCGTATCCTTTTTTGTCTCAACACTTATTATTTTCACCAGTCCTAACGTTTCGGCAATTTTAGCCATCCTCAAGGACATCTTCAATTATAATTTCTTCCTCACATTAGTTTAGAATTACTTTTGCAGGCTATTCTGCCCAGGTCATTCATTTATTATAAATTAAAAGCCGTAGTTATATGGTTGTGTATTAATTGTAGATAATCTTATATAAGATGAATTAAATATTTATGATTGTAATTTTTAAAAAATAGGCTTTTGATTTATAATAAATGAATGATCTGGGCAGAATAGCCTGCAAAAATAACTCTTAATTAATGTCAAGTTTTGATTTATTTAATAAAAATTTTGTAAATTACTTTATTTTAATATAGGGTGTTTTTTTAAGCCCGATAGAACTTGAAATTGTAAAAAATAACACAAAAAATTAAATTGTAATCAAAATTTTTTTTTTA
>NW_027113471.1:219743-225946 GCF_000696795.3 Halyomorpha halys
CAATTTAATTTTTTGTGTTATTTTTTACAATTTCAAGTTCTATCGGGCTTAAAAAAAGACCCTATATATATGATAGATGTCTCTATCATTATACCCGTTATCACATAACCTCGGCTTCAAACAGGAATTAATTTTACATTTCACTTTTTCTTTAAATTGTAAAAAAAAAACTTTATCTCTTTTTATTTTATGTTAAATCTATGTTTTATTTTAATAAGAACTATGATGTATTCTCTAATAAAGGAAATGAAATGTATATTTTATATATGGTAGAAATTTCAGATTTATAATCTTCAGGATGGAGAAAGAGTCCCAAAACGAGAAAAATATGGGAAGGAATTCGTAATAAAAAGTTATATTTTATTAAAAGTATGTTGACGACTGTTGCACTGACCCAGAAAAGTTGACATTGAGTGGCAGTCAGATTTCAATGGCAGTCACAACGCAAGTGGATGTGGCAACTCTTCATCAAGCAACATTCTAATAACATTCAGTAAAGGGTTAACCACTTCTTTAATTTGGTCCGTGATACTTGAGCGTGAGCTTATGTTCAAGACAGGAAAATAATAATAATAATAATTATAATATATTTATTTGTTTATGGGGCAACCACCTTACAAATAGAGTTAGCCTGTGAGATACATAAAATAAATAATCAACTGTAGTAATTTTACAAAAATGATGAGTTAAAGATTATTTATATAAACTAATAACAAACAATATACCCAACCCGGGCTATCTAAATTCTTCAGAGTAAAACAATATAACAAATACGTCACGTCATATTTAATAATATTAAAAAAAAAAGACCAGTGATGCGGTGAGAGAGATGCGCTGGGATCTTTGGAGCTCTGCTCTACCCCTCACACGTGGGGGATAGAGTGGGCTCAGGGATCCTCAGGTAGATTGCGTAAATATTGTATATTAGAGTGTAAATGTAACTAGAGATTATATTTCTTTTTTTCTTTCATACATATAGTTTGATTGAAATGAAATGAAAAAATAACTTTATTCTGGGACATATGCCCCCTAAGAATAAATAAATGGTTCATATACTGAGATTATTATCTGACTAGCGTTTACAAATTTTCAGAAAGTAGAATGAAATTGCATTGGTATATTGGCTTTACTACTGTTTATAATGTTAATCAATACATGCCAATTTATTTGATCACAAAGATGTGGAGGTTTGGTTATTCAATAAGTGGAGGAATAGGTGTTGTTTAAAGGAGAGAATGGATGAGGACTGGCGAATGGAGATGGGAAGAGAATTCCAGAGGGAGGTTGCACGTATGACGAAGGATTTGCTAAAGAAGGAGGTTCTATAGGAGGACATATATAAATCATTCGGATGGGATCTGGTGTTTAATGAGTGGATGGATGAACGAAGAGTGAGGAGATCTAGGATATAGGTAGGTTTTTTGATGTTAAGAACTTGGAATAGAAAAACACCAAGGAGGTATTGCCTTCGGGAGGTTGGATAGAGCCACTTCAACTCGGAATACCAGCGGGAGACTTGAGAGCGCCTTGGGAACCCAAAGATAAATCTTACAAAGCAATTCACGAGTCTCTTCAGTCTCAACTCTAGTCCTGCAGATAGCCCTCCATACACCAAGGATCCGTAGTCGAAGTGGGGGAAGACGAGAGAGGATACTAGGAGCTGACGAGTGTTCTGAGGAATGGAATTACGGAATTTCAGGAACACAGGAGTACAGTTATGGATTTGCGTGTGATTTGGGAAATATGGTTATACCAGGACAGGTGTTGGTCAAAGGTTTTTTATTGTAGGATAGAAGTGAATCGGTTGGTTGTTAAGGAAAAGTAGACAAAAGAAAATTAGGACAGTAAGGAAGGGTATGAAGGAGGCGCTTGGAACCAATAAGAATGGCTTTCGTTTTTTTGGCATTCAGTTTCAAATCATAATTTGATTATGTTCATTTTGTTTATATTTCTGTTTGTATATATTTTAAGAGAGTTTTTTTTTTTCATTTATTTATATTATGTTATTTTAGTATATATAAGATCACTCATCACTATTACCTATTGCCCACAACTGTATGGCAGATTGTAATATCTATCAATAAATAAAAAGTATTTAAAAAAAAAAACAAAAAAAAAAACTATAACTGCTATTAATAAACTATACTATGGGCGTTGATGACCTCAGGATTTTACGCCCTAAAGCCCCAGACAACAACAGCAACTATACCTCCTATTGGGACGATAGGTATCCAGCTATAAGGAAAAGGTTTTGTATTACAAATATATATATAAAAGTTCAAGATCCAATTATGAGGGTACAGACAGAAATTCATACTACTGATTTTGGTTAATATTGCTTAGTTTGGACATGTATCGGATTCTTATGATATGCACTGGCTGTTTATGGTCACGGTGATAAAGCTCCGATGGTAAAAGTGGTGGGGATAGTGCTATGATACATTTTCTATAATAATAATGGTTGTGGCTTCCAGATGCTCTCTCATTGTTTTGGACCATGACATTGGTCTTGTAAATAACGGCTTTAAAAAAGCTCAAGTTTTTTTCATAATTTCATCATTCAGTAATTTATTTTTATAACTATCGTCGTCCTTTCAAATCCCATCTTTAAATCAGTTTATTATATTGTGTGTTAGAGGAAAATAATAAATAGTTATTTATCAAACAGCATCTATAGCATTTCCTCAAGTGAAATCATCTTTTTCAGGAAGATTGAACATTACTATGTTATTTTTTATTTATTTCTCCTCTAAATAATTTATTGTTTGATTTTTCAAGCTCATAACAAAAAATAAGACTTTTTAACGTATTTGTGTTCTGATGTTAGGTTTTCTAATAAAGTGTGCATTTTTTATAGTGATTCTTTTATCTTACTTTCGTCATTGTTTCGAATTTCCATCAAACTTGCTAGAAGCGTGGCAGATAAAGCCTCTGGAAAAGAATCCAATTATAATTATAGTTTTTACAGGACACAATCTAAATTAATTATTTAATTTATTTTTGGTAAACCTACTGATAGCTCTACAGTCTCGTTTAATAATGTTACCCTTACCCCTGTCGAACAGATCCGCTGCCTTGGACTACATCTGGACAAACGACTAACCTGGAATCCTCACACAAGACTGAAAAGACAGGAAACTGCACCTCAATTCCGACTATTACAACACTTACTGGACAAACGGTCTAAACTTCCGATTCATTACAAAAAATTGATCTACATGACAATAATAAGGCCATTCTGGACATATGGAGTTGAGCTTTGGGGCTCCACTAAACCTTCGAATTCCTCTCGTATCTAATCATTGCAATCTAAAATCCTTCGTAAAATCCTTAATGCTCCTGTTGTTGTCACAAATAAAATCATACATAAAGACACCTGCAAAGAAGATGGCCACGAGACTTGCTGATGTAAAATGTCATTAGAGTGCTTCCAATGGGTAGTTTCTCTACACGCCTGTAACACTCCAATTTAACTGAGATCAGATTTACTAAATGTATTATAATGTACAGTAGTAAATAGCTACAAAAAAAAATTATACTGATGAGATGTCCATTTTAGTCTTTATAACAGGTAGAGAGGAAAGCGGCCACATTACAACTAGGTAAGTAAAGTAAATATAAATCGGAACATTTTAAATATAGATATTTTAATCTTGAAAAAAAAGTAAATTTTGTAGAATATTTGTTTATTAAATCTCAAAGGAGTAGAAATGATCTTATGAATATATCTTTTTTTTGTTAAAATTTAATTCCTTTGATTTAATTTCTTTATTAATAAAGAACGTTTGCAACGGGGCTATTCTGCCCATTATTAAGCTCTAAAAATAAAATATATTTCCAATCAACAGCTAATACAATTAGACTATATTATTTTATCATTATGTTATTTTATTTTTTTATTTTTCATACAGATAGTTTGATTATGTTCATTTTGTTTATTCTTCTGTTTGTATATATTTTAAGATTTTTTTTTTTTATTCATTTATTTAATTTATTTTAGTATGTATGAGATCATTCATCACTATTACGATTGCCCACAACTGTATGGCAGATTGTAATATATATCAATAAATAAAAATTATTAGTAAATAAAACGTTTTACAATTAGCATATACAACTTTGAGAAATAGAACTAAACAAATCCCCAATTATTGATGATGGGCTAAGTCAGAACAGATAGATTGGCATGAGGAGAAAAGTACTATTTTAAAGTTAATTTATAAGTATAATAAGTAACGTAAAAATGATAAATAACGTGAAATAAAAATAGATTTTGAATTTGTAAAAACATTTTTAGACAAAGAATTGGGAACAGCACTAATGAAAAAAAAATTAGGATAAAAAACATAGGACTTCTATTTAGTTTGGAATATAAAAAGAAATTTTTCAACATTTTTATTGATATACAATTAAAAATATGTTCGTCGTAACTGTATGTTAATTGTAAATATTTTTATTTTAGAGCTGAATAATTATTATTATACCATTATTCAGCCCGTTGTTCAGCTGACATAATGAATAAAGAAGTAATAAAAAATATGAATCAAATGGTCGGAGGTTCGGTCAAAAAGGAACAAGAACAGTTAACAAATATTTTTTGAATTTTTTAAAAACATTTTTTCAAAAGTAAATAATGAATAAATCGATTTTAAAAAATAGTTTTTAACTTCTTTTTACTCCCTAACCACCCAAACCCACTAGTTTCTAACCTTGCTTCCTCTTCCATTCCTGGCAATCCTCCGAGGCACCTGAAAAGAAGATGGCCTCGTGACCTTATATTGTAAACTGTTTTTAGAGTTCTACTACTGGGTAGTTTTTCTACATCCTATATCATATCATTATGTCATTATGATCTAATGTACTTGTTGTATTTTTTTATACAGTTGTAAATATCAATAAATAAATAAAAAAACTACTTTTTATTCCTTTTTGACCGCACTCCATTTTGACATATACGTTCAATCATTTATATTTTTAATGTAATAAAAAAGTAGACAAATACCTGAAAAAGTATAAAGTGTTAATAAATCGGAACATACTGTAATATTTAAGTCTAATAAATAATAAAAATTTAAATTTCGAATTTTGAATATCTCTTTTGAAGATTGATAAAATTAATATGTCAAAAATTCGTATCCATTTCTGTCTCAACACTTTATTTTTCACCAGTCCAACGTTTCGGCCATTCTAGCCATCCCATCTTCAATATAATTTCTTCCTAACATTAATTTAAAGTTTCTTTTGCAGGTTATTCTGCCCAGGTCATTTTCTTTATTATAAGTTCAAAGCTTATTTTTTTTTTAATTTGAAATCATTAACATTTAATTTTCCTCTATAAGATTATCAACAATCAATACATCAACATATAACAAACCATTTATAACCTTTGTTATATGGTGGTGTATTGATTGTTGATAATCTTATAGAGGAAAATTAAATGTTAATGATTTAAATTTTTTTTTTTTAAATAGGCTTTTAACTTTTAATAAAGAAAATGACCTGGGAAGAATTCCTGGAAAAGAAACTTTAAATTAATGTGAGGAAGAAATTATATTGAAGATGTCCTTGAAGATGGCTAGAATGGCCGAAACGTTGAACAGGTGAAAAATAAAGTGTTGAGACAGAAATGGATACGAATTTTTGATTTATTTAAGAAATAATTACCTTGTCTCAAGAATTTGAAATAATATAATTAAAAAAATTAATATGGTTTATTCATCTAAATGATAGGAACTTATAATAAAAATTTGATTTTCAGTCAACTGAATTTAATTGAGCAAATTTAGTGTGGAATCCCGCTAAAAGTACTCAAATAAATGTTATGTTATCTCATAATTAATTTAATAACAGTGGTTGAATTTATATAGGAACAAAAGTATTAATAACACTTAAATGAAATGGATTATAGTATCGAAAAAAAAATTGTTTAAGATATTAACATTTATTTAATGATGCGCCAAAGATAATAAATACATAAATAAATTTTGATGTAAAGAATTTGGGGATGAAGTCTTTGAAGTTCAGCTGAGGAATTTAGTGGTGGTATGACGAAACATGTTGTAGGACTGGAACATGATGGACTACTGGAACGTGAGAGACGACTGGAACATGGTGGACTACTGGAGCGGACTTGACTTTGATCTCGACTGGAACTGAATCCTTGACGTAGTTGACTTGGTTCTGGGTCGAGTATGCGTGTCCGT
>NW_027113471.1:225996-227726 GCF_000696795.3 Halyomorpha halys
ATGGTGGACTACTGGAGCGGACTTGACTTTGATCTCGACTGGAACTGAATCCTTGACGTAGTTGACTTGGTTCTGGGTCGAGTATGCGTGTCCGTAGGACTCTTGTCCGCCGTAGGAAGCGGCGAAAGCGACGGCTACCAGAGCGGAGAGGACGATCTGGAAGCATATTAAATATTATATAATTATATTACATTAATAACTATATATTAAGCGAACTAAAGTGGATATAACACTCACGAGCTTGTACATGTTGAATGTCTAAGTGACAGATGAATGTGCCTCGCCTGCCTCCACATTGGATATATATACTGAGTCCAGATCACCCTTCACCGAGTGGGGGTCTTCGGCATTGGCAAGATATAGCAAATTTTGAATTCTTCTTATAAATGGATGATTGATGATGATTAATTAAACGAAGGTGTAATTATATTTCTTCTTCTTTAACATTTTAAAATCAGTATGAGTATTTCAGTTATAGTTTTTTTCAAAGTAGATTAAATAAACTATGTAATTAAAGGAATTATTTGAAATTAATATGAGTAAAACTTTTTAAATATTCTTCAGCGACTAAAACATTTTTACCATTTTCCTACTTGTACTACTGCCCCACAGAGGTGAAAAGTGTTAAAAAGCTCTCCAAAATTGGCAAGATCAGATAAATTCCTCTTCATTTTTTTGTTATTTTTATTAATTTTCTTAATATTTCCTTTACTTTTTACTATACCTCACCTATATATTTACTATTTACACCTACATTTTTAAAACTATCTTGTATGTAACACATACAAATTAAGATGTTAATAACAGAAATAAAATAATATCATTAAATTCTAACCAAACACGAAGGTTCGATGCTGATACCACCAATCGTTCTCATCACGAACCCAGAACTACCAGATCAGTCCAAGTGTAATACTCCCATCTACACTTCGTTCAATCTCTCAGACGTTTATCCGTCAGTTCAGTATTTATTTTATTAACATTTTAGAGATTTCCACTTTAATACAGGAAAAATTCGTTTTGATTTATTTTCGATAGACCAGAAAAACTTAGCTTTATTTAACTTTGTGATGAGACTATAAATAAATAATAAGATAAATTGGAAATAAAAAAATAAGACTAAAAATATTTCGCTATAAAGTGCACATATCAAAGCAAACATAGATGCCTCCGTCTTCCTCCCAACTCTTTGCATTAGAATCAGATAAATTCCTCCCCATTTATCGGTTAGTTTTATTAATTTCCTTAATATTTCCTTTTATTTGTTACTGTACCACACCTATGCCAATTTTACCTCACCTATCTGTTTACTATTTACACCTACATTTTTAAAAGTAACTCTAATATGTAACACATACAAATTAAGTTATTTATAACAGCAATGTAATAATATCAATAAATTCTAAGCAAACACGAAGAGTCGATGCCGATATCTCCATCATCACAAATCCAGAACTATCAGATCAGTCCTAGCGTTATACTCCCATCTACACTTCGTTCTAGCTCACCTATCTGTTTATTATTTATACCTTCCTACCTTTTTATCATATTTAAAACTATTTCTAATAAGTATTCTTCGTTCTTTATTGTTAATTCAATCACATCTAGCTGCAATGATTAGCAATAAGTTTCCTATCCGCCTATATTTATACTTCCTCAACTCAGTTATTTTTTTTTTAAAATATATATATATTATATCATATCATTATGTCATTATGATCTAATGTACT
>NW_027113471.1:227776-235018 GCF_000696795.3 Halyomorpha halys
TAGCTAGAGCTTATAAGATAGAGCTTCGAATGAAAATTTATTTTCTAATTTTTATTTATTTATTTTTTTAACGTTTTGAATGCTCCTTACTTTGCATATATATATATATATATATATATATTTTTTTTTTTTTGCATATTTTCTTCCTTTCTCTGTATACTTATTCTAACATTCTGTCACTTCATAGTATTTTTGGTCCTTTTTTTCATTTAGCTCTTCGGAACCCACAAAGTGGGACGAAATGTTGGTTAACATTAAATAGTATTAAGTATTGCCTGTACCTTTGTTGATCGCCATCCGGACTATCTTCTGCTAAAATGTAAATAGTTATACTGAAACTTTTTTAAAAAAATTTATATATTTATATTTACTACAGTATTAAAATAAAATATGTAAATTTGATGTTTTACGCATTGATAGAACTCGAGGCCATCTTCTTTTCAGACACCCAGGAGGATTATCAGGAACTTCATGGAAGGATATCCTAATCTGGTTCTAGCTAAATTGGCAATACATAGAACGTTGAGGTCCTGAAGGATGACGTGATTTGTTGCAAATTTAGGAGTATTAAGGATTTTGGACTGTAAGGATTGGATACGAGAGGAATTTGATGGTTTAGTGGAGCCCCAAAGCTCAACACCGAATGTCCAGATAGGCCTTATTATAGTCATTTAGATCAGTCTTTTGTTATGATTTAGAAGTTTAGACTGTTTATTTAGTGATTGCTGTAATAGTCAGAATTGACGAGATGTTTTCTATCTTTTCTGTCATTGGAGAGGATTCCGAGTTTGAGATTGCCGAGAGGCAGGAAGCCATAGGGTTACGACGAAGAAATTTAAAAGTATACGCATTACGGTGTATGATATTGGCGTGAAAGGTTGCAGGACTAAGTAACCGACAGATCTCTAAAATGTTAATATATACTGAACCGACGGGTAAATGTGCTGGAGGTAGAACGAACTGTAGATGGGAGTATTACGCTAGGACTGATCTGATTTATTCTTATTATTACATTTCTGTAATAAACAACTTAATTTGTATGTGTTACATATTAGAGATAATTTTAAAATGTAGGTGTAAATAGTAAACAAATAGGTGAGGTAAAATTGGTGAAAGTGAGGTGTAGTAACAAGTAAAATGAAATATTAAGTAAATTAATATAAATAACAAATAAATGGAGAGGACTTTATCTTATCCTGATGCGTAATAATGACAGGAAGAGAGAGGCAAGTATAAGTTTCCTTCGATATGTACACTTTTATGGAGAAATAGTCTTATCGCAAAGTTAAATAAAACTCAGTTTTTCTTTCCAAAAATTTTCCACAACGAATTTTTCATGTATTTAGTGAGAAGCGGCCAAAGAAATTTTTTAAAAAATATTTCAAGAAATAAACGTACTTAAAACTATAACTTGTACACTAACTTTTGTTGGTATGGACTTGGCTAAAATATTTGTTGTTGGATAGCTCGAAAAAAATAACAACAACCAGTAAAAACTCTTTTTTACTCACTGAAGAAATAACGCCTGTAAGATTAGATCTATAGCTCACAAATATTGTTTGATGGGAGAAACACTTACGGTGAATTTATTTATTGGTATTTAAGTTTAAGAAGCCATAATCAACAACATGATTAAAAAACATTTAATTTTGGAGGTCTTTTTAACTCTTTTCCACCACTGTGTGGCGGTGAAAGTAGTACAAGTCGAAAAATGGTTAAAATGTTTTAGTCACTGAAGAATATTTGAAATTTACTCTTTTATCCATTTCAAAGACTTCCTTTAATTAAATAGTTTATTTTATCTACATTGAAAAAAAAAATATTAGAGAAAGAACCATACTGGTTTTAAAATGTTAAACAAGAAGGTATATAATTACTCCGTCGTTTAATTAATCATCCATTTATAAGAAGAATTCAAAATTTGCTATGTCTTGCCAATGCCGAAGACCCCCACTCGGTGAAGGGTGATCTGGACGCAGTATATATATCCAATGTGGAGGCAGGCAAGGCACATTCATCTGTCACTTAGACATTCAACATGTACAAGCTCGTGAGTGTTATAGCCACTACAGTTCGCTTAATAAATAGTTATTAATGTAATATAATTATATAATATTTAATATGTTTCCAGATCGTCCTCTCCGCTCTCGTAGCCGTCGCTTTCGCCGCTTCCTACGGCGGCCAGGAGTCCCACGGACACGCATACTCGACCCAGAACCAAGTCAACTACGTCAAGGATTCAGTTCCAGTCGAGATCAAAGTCAAGTCCGCTCCAGTAGTCCACCATGTTCCAGTCGTCTCTCACGTTCCAGTAGTCCACCATGTTCCAGTCCTACAACATGTTCCGTCATACCACCACTAAATTCCTCAGCTGAACTAAGACTCATCTTCATCCCCAAATTCCATACATCAAAATTTATTTATTTATTTTCTTTGGCATATCAATAAATAAATGTAAATATCTTAAACGATTTTTTTTTCGATTCTACAATCCATTCATCACAACTCAATGCTTTGTAAATTTGAAGTGTTATTAAAATTTGATTTCTACATAACTTAACCCACCCGTTTTAAGTTTATTTTGAGAGTATATAACATTTATTGGAGTACAGTAAGAGATATTCCAAGTAAACATGATTAACGAAATTAAATTCTGTTTGCGAAATTCAAAATTCCATGGTATATATGTATTGTATCATTTATTGTTTCCGTTAATTATTGCTAAATTAATTTTGGTCATTATCAAAATTCATATTAAAAAAAAATGTACAAAGATTTTAATCTTGAAATTCCTACAGAACAAAAAAAATAAAAATTAAGTAACATTTCGTATTAAACTTATGCAGTACCAAGTAAAAGTTCCAATTTAAATTATTTTTTCTTTTATTGTTACTTTTACTCGCTTTTCTCTCTACTTGCGACGAAGGCAAAAATAGAGATTACACTTTTATAAATATTTTTGTTTAATAATTTTTTTTTTAAATATGTACCACCAGTCAATTTGGTGTTAGTTATACAATGGCAATGATACAGAAATGAGGAGAAACTACACGTTAGCAGATCTCCAATAACATTTCTAAAAGAGAAGATCCCGAAGCCATCTTCTTATCAGCCTAGAAAGATTATAACGTTATGAAAGAGAAATAAGGGTTGGGATGTTTATTATGGAAGGATTTGTTTCTGGTTCGGGCTGAATCAACAAGAAATGGAACATTGATATCCTGATGGAAAACTTGATCTGTGACAAAATAATAGTACCGTTATTTCACTCCAATTTTTGATTACTTAAATAAAAACTATGTATAATTACTAATCGAAACTGATGAGTCTGCCAAGTATAGGTAGGTCGAATAAAAAATGGGGTCTGTTTCAAAACTTTTAAAAAATAAATTTTCATTCGATAGCTTTAAAATTACAGAAAAAATCTTAAAAACAACACTAGAAAACCCAAGTTTTCTTAAAATTTAAGTAGAGTAAATCTGCTAAAATATGAACCCTAATAGAAATGTTTGCGTTCAGTAGTTCACGAAATAAGCTTTTTAAAATGCTGAATTAAATGAAATTAATTGAAAAATTAAACATTTCATAAAGAATGCACTGAAAAACCGATAGTTAATGAATTTTGAGAAATCTATATCTAAAAAACTATTCAACGTACAAATGTCTATTAGCACTTAAATTAAATGAGATATATATTTCTCAAAATAAATTCCCTAACTTCTGATTTTTTAGTGCATTTTTCATTAAACGTTGCTTTAAAAATCATTGTTCAAAAAAATAGCTATTTTTTTTTAAATACCTAAACTATTGAACGTAAATAGCTTTATTAGAGCTCATATTTTAGCAAATTTACTCTACTTTAAATTATGTTCTTTAAGATTTTTTAATGTTGGTGGTAGTTTTAAAGATATAGCTAGAGCTTATAAGATAGAGCTTCGAATGAAAATTTATTTTCTAATTTTTATTTATTTATTTTTTTAACGTTTTGAATGCTCCTTACTTTGCCACAAATCAAATCATCCATCAGGACCTCAATGTCCCCTATGTTGCCGATTTGGCCAGAACCAGATACCAATCCTTCCATAATAAACTTCCCGATCACCCAAACCAACTCGTTTCTAACCTGGCTTCTCCTTCACTACCTAATAATCCTCCTAGACGTCTAAAAGAAGATGGCCTCGAGATCTTTTTCTTTTAGAAATGTTTTTGGAGTTCTATCAATGGGTAGAGTCTCTACATGTTTATATCATGTCATAATATAACTTACAGGAAATTTACTTGATGTTTATATATGTATACAGTTGTAAATAACAATAAATAAATTATTAAAAAAAAAAGTTTTGAAACAGCCGCAAAATAGTATTCCCACTACCTACTTGGCCGACTTTGACTAGTAATGATACATATTTTTCATTAAAGTAATCAAAAAATTGGGTTGAAATACCTGACTTTTATCTCATACTGGGCTCTTGTACTATGATAAAAACGTGCATAATCACAATATTATATAATATTCTATAATGCTCAAGGGTCAAGGAACCAAAGCGAAATGAAGTTCAGAGAGATATTGAAGATACATATTACAGTATAACTCATTAACCTCAATATTGTGATAAAATAATTCAAGTTAAAATATTATTTGTTTTTATTAAATAAAGAAAACATATTTTTGTCAGATAATTCAATATTTATTATTTGTATTAAGTATTTTGTTTTATATTATTCCTTCGTATAATGTCATTATATTTATATTGTATATATTTTCTTTTCATTTTTTTTCTATACCTTCAAATTTAAATAATTATTGTTGAATTATTAGGGGCGAGTTATAGGTAACTTCTGTTTTATTATTGGTTATTTATTTTTCTCTCATTAAATAACAAAATTATATTAATGTATTAAGTATTCAACACTATTATCTATAACCTTTATCATCACTATTATATATAACATTCATTATCACTAGTATCTATGGCCTTCATCATCACAATTATCTATGACCTTCATCGCCACTATTATCTAGGACCTTCATCATCACTATTATCTATAACATTCATCATCACTATTATCTATGACCTTCATCATCACCATTATCTATGATCTTCATCAGCACTATTATCTATAACCTTCATCACCCCTATTATCAAGTATCTTCATCAGCACTATTATCTATAACCTTCATCACCGCTATTATCTATAACATATATCATCACTATTATATATAACATTCATTATCACTATTATCTATAACCTTCATTACTACTATATATAACCTTCATTACTACTATATATAACCTTCATCATCCCTATTACCTATAACCTTCATCATCACTATTATCTATGACCTTCATCACCACTATTATCTAGGACCTTCATCATCACTATTATCTATGGCCTTCATCATCACTATTATATATTACCTTCATCATCCCTATTATCTATAACATTCATCACCACTAATATCTATGGCCTTCATCATCACTATTATCTATGACCTTCATCACCACTATTATCTATGACCTTCATCATCACTATTATCTAGGACCTTCATCAGCATTATTATCTAGGACCTTCATCACCACTATTATCTATGGCCTTCATCATCACTAATATCTATGGCCTTCATCATCACTATTATCTATGGCCTTCATCACCACTATTATCTAGGACCTTCATCAGCATTATTATCTATAACATCTATCATCACCACTATTATTTATAACCTTGTCCCATCTTCCTGGTAGTTTAGTTCAGTTCCTTCCTTTCAAAATTTGGTTGTCTCGGACTGGAAGAAGTGTTCGACAGTCTGACTGTTTAGCTCTTCAGAATCATAGCTTCTTCCATTCAATCCACCGTCCATTTCAGAGACTAAAAATTTATATTATTAAAAAATAAAATAAAAGTTTAACGTAACGTGTATCACACAAAACGTTTTACAAAAGACTAACTGAAGCCTCGCGAGTATAGTGAAAACAAAAATTTCTAGTGATGGTAACTCATAGCGCATAGATACGAACAATAGTTATGATTCGACCTTGCAAAATATTCATATTTCTCCATTCCTTTTAAGCTATATGACTTAACAATAGTACCAACTTCAATGGCCAACTTTACTCTCAACGTTTTATTTTAATACCTCCAACGTCTGTTTGTTTGGTTGCTTAGTGGCGCCAAACTTCATTGGTCATCAACGCCATTTATATTTTATTTTATTTTGCTAATATTCATTAAATTCTTTTTTTTTGATTTGATTATTTTATTTATTTTTTCCAATCAACTTATATTTTTGTCAGTAAATTTTGTGATATCAAAAACTGAAACACCAATTCTATTGCCTTAAAACCTCCAACGTTTCGACCCATTGTTCACAATTCATTTTAGTAGTTTGTAGATAATTAAAAATATTTTTTAAAGGATAGTTTTTGTATCGAGCTTATGTGGATTGTAAGTGAAAGCCATCTTATAAAATGTAAATGAAACTATAACGATATTAATTTAATATTTGAATTTGTTTTTTTAAAATATATGACAAGGGTAAGTAGCCTGCAAAAGAAATGCATTTAAAATGAATTGTGACTATTCAATGATTGAGGTTGTCTCCTTGAAAATGGCCTAAGGCCAAAACGTTGGAGGTTTTAAAATAGAACTGTTTGTTGAGAGTAGTTGGCTAAGTGTTATTATTAATATAAACCACTCTCAAACAATCAATTAACAAATACATTAAATTAGTAATCTAACAAGTTTTTATTTCTTTAATTCTGTTATTTTACTTTTTTTTTTTAAATAATTTATCTATTGATATTTACAACTGTATACACATATAAACAACAAGTAAATTTGCTATAGGTGACATAGTAAAATGATAAAAACATGTAGAAAATCTACCCACTGATAGAACTCCAATAACATTTCTAGAGAAGAAGATCTCGATGCCATCTTCTTTTCAGACGCCTAGCAGGATTATTGGGTAATGAAGGAGAATCCAGGTTAGAAACAAGTGGATTTGGGTGGTGGAAAAGTTTATTATGGAAGGAACTTATTTTACTTAAATATACATTTTATTTCTCAATTTTTCATAATTTTATTTTAAATACTGGAAGATTATTGATTGACCGTGTGTAAAGATAAAAGGAATATAGTCCGGGTGCGGTAAAAAAAAAAAAACTCAAATAGTAGAAATATACTATTTTAATGAGCCAACGTTTCGCCCCACGTTGCAGGGCTTCTTCAGGGCTATTTTGA
>NW_027113471.1:235083-235515 GCF_000696795.3 Halyomorpha halys
TCAAAATAGCCCTGAAGAAGCCCTGCAACGTGGGGCGAAACGTTGGCTCATTAAAATAGTATATTTCTACTATTTGAGTTTGTTTTTTTTTTACCACACCCGGACCATATTCCTTTCATCTTTATTTTAAATAATTTTCATGTTGTGTATACATTTAGTAATTAGAAACCCAAAACCGACAGTTAAACGTCTGAGGGGCAGACCGAAACGTAAATGGGAGGATCACATTAAATCTGATTTAATGGAATTGGATTTTGGAGGGGCGTCAGTGGAGGGTGTATGTGTAGAGATATTTATGGTATCGGCATTGAACCTTCGGGCTCGATAGGCCTACATTATTATTATTTATTATTTACCAACTAGATTTTCATATTCATTCTTTAATTTTTCCTAACTTTAGTATTAATTTTTACATATAGCCTTATTGGAGTT
>NW_027113471.1:239210-240226 GCF_000696795.3 Halyomorpha halys
TTTTTTTTTTTTTTTGTGTTCCTGGAAATTGAGACAAAATTGCACATTGTGCTTGTGTTTTAAACTCTATACCGGCAATCTACACCATATATAAACATATTGTAATATGAATATAAATTTTTTATGAAATCTCACTAGATATACGTTAAGTTATGGTAATAAATAATTAAGAATTCAAAACTTATATGTGTTCAATGCCGACCCCCACTCGGTGAAGGGTGATCTGGACTCAGTATATATATCCAATGTGGAGACTGGCTGGGCACATTAATCTGTCACTTAGACATTCAACATGTACAAGCTCGTGAGTGTTATATCCACTTTAGTTCGCTTAATATATAGTTATTAATATAATTGAATTATATAATATTTAATATGTTTCCAGATCGTCCTCTCCGCTCTCGTAGCCGTCGCTTTCGCCGCTTCCTACGGCGGCCAGGAGTCCCACGGACACGCATACTCGACCCAGAACCAAGTCAACTACGTCAAGGATTCAGTTCCAGTCGAGATCAAAGTCAAGTCCGCTCCAGTAGTCCACCATGTTCCAGTCGTCTCTCACGTTCCAGTAGTCCACCATGTTCCAGTCCTACAACATGTTCCATCATACCACCACTAAATTCCTTCAAAGACGCATCTTCATCCCCAAATTCCATAAATCAAAATTTATTTATTTATTTATTATATTTGGCATCAATAAATAAATATTAATATCTTAAACATTTTTTTTGTCAAAAATCCATTCATTACATCACATTGCTCTGCATATTTGAATTAAGATGTTTAATTAATTTTTTTTTGCTATATTACTCAACGAACTTGTTTTAAGATTATACGATATTTATTGGAGAACACTGAGAGAAATTCCAAACTTAACACTATTAACTATATTAAATATATTTTTAATGTCCGACGTTTCGCCCCACTTTGCAGGGCTTCATCTCTCTCTTTTACACTTACCATTCTTACTTATTTTTTATTCTTATCATTGTTTATTCAAGTTTATTTTATACTGATAC
>NW_027113471.1:242241-243069 GCF_000696795.3 Halyomorpha halys
AGAAGATGGCCTCGTGACCTTATATTGTAAACTGTTTTTAAAGTTCTACTACTGGGTAGTTTCTCTACATCCTGTATCATATCATTATGTCATTACGATCAAATTTACTTGTTGTATTTTTTATACATTTGTTAATATCAATAAATAAATAAAAAATAGTAGAAGAAAACTATTTATTCTGGAAGAAGATAGTTGACCTTACGAAGTTGATTAAATGAACTGCAGAGATCGACTGCATCAATCCAATTGATACAGTTGGAAATATCCGTGTATATATTTTTTAAAAAAAACATTTAAATACTTCGGAAGAAGAAAATAGCATAAAAATTATGAAAACGTATTATATTATTTTTACATAATTTTCTGATTTAAATCCTAAACTTTTTTAGATACTTTCATTGTTCCATTAAATACTTAAGTTTTTATTTATACAACCCATATATATCTTGTTTTTCAAGAATTAAAAAAAATAATGTATCAAAAAACATAAATTTTCTTATTTTTTGTTTCTGGACCGCATTGACTTCTAAAAAACGCAAATAGCAGGTGATTTGAAAAAGTAAACACCATTGATATCTTGATATAGTAGTGTTTTAGAAAAACTAAATCTTTGAGTTGTAACGTACCATTATTCTTCAAGATTCAATTTTTTTTTCAAGCACATTCCTTTAAAAGTTAATATGCCCGCAAAGGACAAGTTTAAATTAAAAAATAACATACGCTGATGACACATGTATACTTTCTGTAAACAACGACCTAACTAATGCATCAGAAACACTACAGGCACACATAACATCTATTGAAGAATGGTGTCAAAACTGGAGAATC
>NW_027113471.1:243818-269194 GCF_000696795.3 Halyomorpha halys
GTATTATTTTGTACAGTTGTAAATTACATTAAATAAATAATTTAAAAAAAAAAATGTTTCAGTATAAATTCTGAAGTTGACAATACTTGGCCGTAGGGACTCGGAAGGAGCCCATTCACAAGACCCCAACTTCATTAATTAACGAGCAAAGTGGATGAGCTGGTAAGCTGATGCCACCCTGACGTGGCTCTAAAGTTTTCAAAGGTCCGCTTCAAGTGAGCGACTTCAGTATGACAGCTGGTCTGCTGCTAGATATGTGTGAGGTGGCTGCTAACTTCAGAGCAGTTAGCAGAGTGGGTGGCGTTTAATCGAGTCTATAACATTTCTAAGGTGCTTTAGCTATTATCAGTATTGATTTAAAAATATCTATATATGCACCTAGATCAGAGTTTAATGACACCATATCCATTTTTAACCGTTTATGATAATTAACCATTTTAATTTAGTCAAGATAATAGACGGGATTAACAATTAAAACATGATACTGATAGAGGTTGTAACGCCAATTTCTATCAATGGGTAGGTTCTCCACATGTTTGTATCATGTCACTATGCAACCTACAACAAATTTAGTTGTTGTATATATCTTTATACAGTTGTAAATAACAATAAATAAGTTATTAAAAAAAAAAATTCAATTGAGCATTATTGAAAAAGTGGCTAATATAGGAAAACTGCACCTTAGCATATTTTATTTTATTCACACCTACCACACACGTGAGAGGTCAAATCGTGAATGATAAATGATATGGTATAATTTTAAAAATATCTAAAATGACTTGAGTAAGCTGGTGATTCATTATGGAACCATATTAGACCTGTAGTTCCCTAAAGTCCCCATAGTCCCCAATACTACAATCCCTAATTCCAAATCCCTGTCGGGTTAATGCGCTCATTCCCTAAGTGAAGTTGATGAATGATTTTTCATCAGTTCAGAAAGGTTCCAAGAATATACTAATGTTGTCATCGAACCTTTTGGAATGATACTTTTTTTTATTATTTTATATACGATAATAATTTGCTGTTTAATGGAGTCTATAACATTCCTAAGGTGCTTTAGTTATTATTAGTATTGATTTAAAAATATCTCTATATGCACCTAGATCAGAGTTTAATGACACTATATCCATTTTTTAACATAATTAACCATTTTCATTATATCATAATAATAGATGGGATTTATAATTCCAAAATGATACTGATTGAGGTGGGTGAACGCCAATTTAATTAATGATACTAGGTTGAAAAATACAGTATATGTTTTTACAGTATTAATGTTTGAAGTACCACCGATGGGTGGTTCCTTCCCCAGATTTTCAAGTGTATATGAAACATATTACATATTTACCTATTGTATTGTTGTAAATTACATTAAATAAATAATTTAAAAAAATAAAAAATACATAAATACATTTTAATTTAATCAAATATAATTTTATAATTGAAAAAAAAAATCATAAAGGAACTAATTAGTCATTTGGGGAAGAAGATGAGTCTTTGAAGTTCAGTTGAAGACTATAGTGGTGGTATGACGGAACGTGATACAAGAGTTGTTCATTAGTGTATACCTGAAGACCTTTAGTGTGTATCGAAATCTTGGTCATTAAAAAAATTGTTGTAACTTTATTTTTTCTTAAGCTTCATCACAACCTTTTAAATGGTTAGTTGAAAACTCCTTTGTAGATGGTTAATTGAGGCTCTTTTGTAATGTTCAATTGAAATATGTTAATAAGAGCGTTTCTCCGCTTTAAGATAATCACAAACTAGTTTATTTACTATTTATTTAATTTAAGAAAATTTGTGGATAACTTATTTTACCCGTTTTGAAGCTAAAAAAATATTTAGACTTAATCTCTAAATGATAAAAAAAAAAAAAATTTCGCGTGTGTTATCATGATAACAATAGCATCAATTGTGCAACTTTCATCAAAATTTGAGGCTTTGGGGTCAAAATAATTGTTTATTGGATGATTAAATTGAAAAGACCTATATTATAAAATGTTCCTTCAAATATCAACCTGGGTTCAATTCGATTTATTAACCAAGTTTAATTTGATTTATGAACGATATTGCTCAATTAATGATTTTGTTTTTTCAGACCAAGTAAAATTTAATTGGCATCACAGCTAGGAAAAACTGAGTCCTTTAAAAATATAGAAAAGAATGTTTCATGATAAAAAAAAAATAATATTAAGAATTTAACATTAATTTATTGATATGCCGAAGATAATAAATACATAAATAAATTTTGATTTATGGAATTGAGGTATGAAGATAAGTCTTTGAAGTTCAACTGAGGAATTTAGTGGTGGTATGATGGAATATGTTGTAGGACTGGAACATGGTGGACTACTGGAACGTGAGAGACGACTGGAACATGGTGGACTACTGGAGCGGACTTGACTTTGATCTCGACTGGAACTGAATCCTTGACGTAGTTGACTTGGTTCTGGGTCGAGTATGCGTGTCCGTGGGACTCCTGGCCGCCGTAGGAAGCGGCGAAAGCGACGGCTACCAGAGCGGAGAGGACGATCTGGAAATATATTAAAAATTATATAATTGAATTATATTATTAATTATATATTAATAGAACTGAAATGAAATTAACACTCACGAGCTTGTACATGTTGATGACTGAGTGTGCCTAAGCTAGTGCTACCCTCGATATATATACTCAGACCCTTCACCAAATGGCCACTGTATCGTGGCTCCAAGGTCGGTAAAAGCCTTTCTACGCAAACAGCTTTTGATATCATTATCGATGTGATAATACTGATATGAAGAATGTCTTAATTCTCTCTGTTTTTGATAATCGATTATCAACTGATAGGTATACAGATATATATTTATTTATTCTTTGTCACTTATATTTACATAAATTTTAACCCTAACTTAGTTTGCAAAGTGATTTGGCTAGAATCACGCTGGGCCGCGAGATTTATTACCAATTATGGGTGCCCATTTTATAAGGTTATCAACCCTCAACCCGAGCCCACAGGGTTGACTCATCAGCTATAGATAACAGATAATAATTTATAACCGTAAATTTTGACTTATCCTTAGTTATATGTTTATCGTTTATAGTTGCCCACGCTCAGCAGAAAAGGGGGTGAGTTAAAGGAAAATAATAAAAAATAAAATCGCAAAAGGAAAAACAAGATAAAGGCGCCACATAATTTTTTACTTGGAAATAACGAAAACCCCGAAGGATTATTCTTACAATATAACTAAGATATACCCCTATGTAAACAATTGTTGTAAACAGAAAACTTAGGGGTTACCTACCCACCTGTTGAATTATCGTAATATTCCGTGAACAACAACAAAAAATAAAAAAAATATAAGTAAATACACAAGTTGAATGCAGAGAAAGAACAGCAGAACTATATGTACAAAAGTTTAATAATAAGAAGAAATATATTTACACAAAATGAAAAGGAAAAAAAAAAGAATTCTTATTAATAAAACAATTAAAACTTATAGGTTGACTTAACCTTAATTTAATGCTTAACCTTAATAACTATATTTACATTATTATTCTCTAATCCAGGACATGCTGAAGAAACGTCACTGCACTATATCTCCACTTCCTGTGTTAATGACCGTCTATTGAAGTAAAACACCATATTTTTGAAAAACAAAACATATATGACAACATTTCTGATATGGTCATATTCCGGTTCAAACAGTAAAGACAGAGGGCCTTTAAACTATTACCACTTCACATTGAACAGTCGTAACGTGTTCCAAAATCAAACTGTCACCTTCACAAAACCAAAACCCACTCGTCTAAAACATATCGCTCGTGTTTTGTTTTCACCATGACCTCTTGTCTACACAGATCTAGCCAGTGTTTTTGTTTCACCATGGCAACCGTAAAAAATTATCTGCCACAGCCGAATTCGGACTTGGGTCCTTGGAGTTTGTAGATTAGTGCCTCGCCAATAAGCTACACTTTCCACATTAAAACTATAAAAGTCCTCAAATGTAGCAATAAGCATTGCCGGGTCAGCTAGTATTTCATAAATATAAAGGTATCTGTATATCTAGGGAGGGCAGTCATGTTTGGAAATTACCAAAATATGTTTTTTAATGATGTTTTTTCAATTAAACGTTAGTTTAATTAGCTATAAAGTAGCTTACGATGTTTATCTTCGTAGGAGTAATAGTTTACATGAATTATGCTAAAATAAATTGACTTATAGTTACTCGGACAAATTTTCATTTGCCAAATCTATATTCATATGTGGATATCGTAAAAATTACTAGCTCTACGAAGATAAGTGTTATAAACTACATTATAGTAAGTTAAATTTCCTTTATTTTGAGTGTTGGCAGACATATATACGCCTTATGGATCTAGAGACATATATTTTCAAAAATCCAACATTTTATACAAACAGCTAGAAATTAACATTTTGTGAATTTATTTTGTCAAAAATCATAAAAACTACTACTCCTACCAAGATAAATATAATTAACTATTTTGTAGTAAATTTAACTAGCTTTAATTTGAGTGCTAATAGACATCTGTACGTTACAAAGTTCCTGAGATATAGATTTCTCAAAACAAATTAACTAACTACTAATCTTTCAGTAGATTTTTAAGAAATTTTGCTTTTTAAAAAGCTATACCTACTATTGGACGTAAATAGCTCTTTTAGGGCTAATATTTCAGCAAATTTGCTCTTCTTTAAATAACGTTTTCTTAGATTTTCTAGTGTTGTTGGTAGTTTTAAGATATATCCGAATGAAAAATTAATGTTTTTTAAGGTTTTGAAACAGCCACCATTTTGTATTCCCCTTACCTATACTTGGCAGACTCATCAATTTTGACTAGTAATTATACATAGTTTTCATTAAAGTAATAAAAAATTGGAGTGAGATAACTGCCTTTTTTTCTTCCCGGCTCTTGTACTATAAGTAAAAATCTTTAGCTCTTCCGAACAAAATATGTTTTTTACTACAAGCTGTAGGAAATTTGAAATTCGATCTTGTTCTGCTTTTTTCCCTTGGGTGGCCAGGTTAGGGATTAGGGAATTTAGTGGTTCTTCGGAGTTCTTCCAGGCTTCTCTGCACTTCAGTTGGCCAGGATCACATCAGTCTCCTATGCTCAGAAAATAACTTACACGTTTGGAGTATGTGTTCACCATCTTTCTCACCTTGTATACACTTGGAGAGAGGACTGGAGCCTATACCAATATGGAGATTTTGGGTTAGGTGGGTTTTGTGACCCGTTCGTGAAGTATGGTTCTTCTTTCTTATTTTTAGTAAAGTGTAAGTACGATTTAAGCAGAATTTATATTGAAGTAATATACGTCCATTTTAAAATAGACAGCATGATTTAAGCAAAACATCATTTCAGATGGACAAAAATCTGTAATCTCTTTAAACTAGACTGAACAGGGTAAAAATATTTTACAGTTATGATTTTGTATTTTTTTAAAAAGATAATCAGAGTCCTGTCTCTTTAGACATTTTTTTTTTTAATATTTATTTATTGCTATTTACAACTGTACATTATAATACTTTTTTTTTCTTTTTCGGGCAAGACTCCCATTGGACTCGCAAAAATGAAATAGATTTATGATTTTGATTATGTTAACATTATTCCTTGAGGTTTTAAACCTTGTTATTCAGAAAATAATGACATGTTACATTAGCAGGTCTCGGGCCATATTCTTTTCAGGCACCTCAGAGGATTGTCAGGAATGGAAGAGGAAGCAAGGTTAGAAACTATTGGGTTTGGGTGGTTAGGGAGTTTATAATGGAAGGAGTGATATCTGATTCGGGCTCGATCGGTTACATAGGGAACATTAAGGTCTTTATGTATGATTTTATTTGTGACAAAGTAAGGAGCATTGAGGATTTTGGATTGTAAGGATTGAATACGAGAGGAATTCGAAGGTTTAGTGGAGCCCCAAAGCTCAACTCATATTTCTTTAGAATTAGATTCTAAAATAACATAATAGACAATCTAACCATCTCATAGGCGCGTATATTCTACGAAATAATAAGTCCGATTATAAGTCACACTACAATTATCCTCGCAACTCGTTTCAATTATCATATTTGTTTCCGAATTCGATGAAAAACTTTTTAATATTAATATTGGTTTTTATTTATTTGTTGAGATCTAAAACTGAATTTATATACAAATAGATCTTGTAAATTTGATTTTAGATTATGATGGTATATTGAAACAATTGCAGCAGTTAAGAGAGGTTATCTAAACAGCCGAGAGGTGGAAAAAAAAACTCAAGTCGCCGTTTTCAGATCGACATTTTTTCCCATATTCTTCAGAGTCATGGACGCTTACGAAGAAGCATCAATCAAGGATACAAGCGTCAGAAATGAAATTCCTCCGAAAAATTGAGAAGAAAACAAGAAGAGACAGAGTACGCAACACCACCATCATAGTACAAGAGCCGGGAAGAAAAAAAGGCAGTTGCCTCACCCTAATTTTTGATTACTTTAATGAAAACTATGTATAATTTATAGTAAAAATTGATGAGTCTGCCAAGTATAGGTAGGGGAAATACAAAATGGCGGCTGTTTCAAAACCTTAATTTTTCATTCGGAGCTCTATATCTTAAAACTACCAACAACACTAGAAAATCTAAGAAAGGATTATTTAAAGAAGAGTAAATTTGCTGAAATATTAGCCCTGATAGAGCTATTTACCCCCAATAGTTCTCGAGATATAGCTTTTAAAAAGCAAAATTTCTTAAAAATCTACTGAAAGATTAGTAGTTAATTAGTTTATTTTGAGAAATCTATATCTCAGGAACTTTGTGACGTACAGATGTCTATTAGCACTCAAATTAAAGCTAGTTCCATGTAATATACAAAAGTTTATGACCGTTACCTTCCTAGGAATAGTAGTTTTCATGATATTTTCTTAAATAAATTGATTTATAGTTGTTGAGACGATAAGTTTGATTTATGAATAACTTTATTTCAGAAACCATTTGACGTACAGATGTCTGCTAGCACTCAAATTAAAGCTAGTTAAATTTACTATAAAATAGTTAATAATGTTTATCTTTGTAGGAGTAGTAGTTTTTATGATATTTGACAAAATAAACTTACAAAACGTTAATTTCTAGTTGTTTTTATAAAATGTTGGATTTTTGAAAAATATATCTCTAGATCCATAAGACGTACATATGTCTGCCAACACTCAAAATAAAGCAAATGTAACTTATTATAATGTATTTAATGACACTTATCTTCGTAGAGGTAGTAGTTTTTATGATATCCACATATGAATATAAATTTGGCAAATAAAGAAATCAACAACAATAAATCAATTTAATTTAGAAAATTTAATGAAAAATATTATTCCTACGAAGATAAACATAATAAACTAGTTTATAGCTCATTAAACTAGCTTTAATTTGAGTTCTAAAAGAGATATGTTCGTCAAATTGTTTCGGAGATATGGATTTTTCAAACTAAATTCACTAACTACTGATCTTTCAGTATGACCCATACAACATTTTTATGAAATGTTGTTTTTTAAAAAGTATATCTTGAGAAGTATTTATTGTAAATAGCCCTATTAGGGCTCATATTTTAGCAAATTTACTGTTCTTTAAAATATCTTAGGTTTTCTTGTTTTGTTCCTACTTTTTAAGATATAGAGCTCCGAATGATTTTTTTTTTTTAACGCTTTGAAACAGCAGCCATTTTTCATGAACAAACTCAATTCTGACTAGTAATTATACATAGTTTTCATTAAAATAACCACAAATTGGGGTGAGATAACTGCCTTTTTTTTCTTCCCGGCTCTTGTACTATAGGCAATGATCAATGAGCTTTTACTATAGTCGGCAGAGTATCGATGACTTTGTTTACTTAGGCACTTGTTTGCTGTTTTTAAACTCAGTAGGGAGTGGATTTTGATTTGTTCTTCATTAATCTTTTAGTATTTTTATTCTATTTAATCTTATCTATTTTTTTATCCATTAAAAAAATTATATCCAATATGGCTCCAGATTACAGCTATCGTTCGGTGCCAATCTAAGATATAAAAATGATAGACATAAGTAAATGTAATTATTATAATTTTGACTATTAGGGCGTTATGGAGGTTATACAATTTTTAAGCTAGATAAGTACAACAATATGAATTGATCTCAAATTATAGAGCTAATAATTCAATTAAAAACTATTAAAATTAAAATAAAGTAAAATAAATAATAATAATTATTTTAAAAATCAAATAATATTATTATATAATAAAAATAACTGAAAGGACTTTGAAGTGAATAATAAAGCTGCAAAATTACAATCAGTGAATTAATTTAATAATGAGAATATATGGTACAGAATATGATAAAAATGAGAATCCAATAATATCTAAATGAATAATATCTATTACTAAACACTCATATGAATAGCTAATTCAAATTGTAATATAATAAATAATTATGTAGAGCTAAGAACCAATAAAGACAGATGTGGTCATTTGGTAAATCAAAATCTATTATAAAAAATCATAGAAGTGAGAAAGTACTCAGTTAATGTTATTTTTTTTTGGTATTCTTTTTGGTTGATTTATTTATTAGTTCTTTTGGTATGCGATTGAACAGATAGTTTAAGATACGTTAACCAAATCTATTTTGAGTGGTTCACTAGATTTAATTTTTTTCCAAACATTTTTTTAGATATATATATTTTTTTTCTAAATCAATTATTATCTATTAATTTTAACATGATTGTATAAAAATAAAATAGTTTAGGTGGTAAAGTACTAACGATTTTAGAATTTTCTGTTTTATTATTGCGGTGTGTTATTGTTATTAATGTTCGATTTTGCTGATACCATAATATTCGATCCCATATCGATATATCGATTCAAATAATGCTTTGTACACCATTATTAAAGTTTCTCTGTTAAGTACAAATAGGAGGTAATCAATTTTATATGAGCATATTCTAAATCTGTTTAAAACATTTACTATTTGTGGTTTCCCAAGAAAAAGCATTATCCACAGTAACACCTAAATATTTATATTTTTCTACAACATTTAATGTTTCGCAGAAACATAATTTTATATTATTAATGCTTGTAAGACATTAATAACACAGTCATGGGATTTAATCTCAGGGTCGTCTACAGAAGGCATATGGTGTGATTTTATCAACATAATGACCGTTTAATGTTTGTTAACTATGAGACCTTTGTCAAGAGGCTATTTCAAAAAATTATAATAGTAATTTTGTGATTTTTCCAGAGCTATGCTGTAATTTTTATGGTAAGTGATAAAATATTCAGCATTGATATATTCTATGTCACTTTTTCTGGGACTTTCGAAAACTCAAGAACAAGCACACAAAAAACTCTTACTTCCTTAATTTTTTGTTTGTACATTTTTTGTTTTTATTAATCTTCTACCCACTTTTCTATTTTTAGGTGTTATATACATTCCTAATTAATGTAAAATTTAATAGTTTACGTATTATTTTTATATCTTTTTTGTTTATCTATATTTTTTTCACTTATATGTACATAAATTTACGGAGGTGTCTCTGGGGATCTCGAAGCAAAAATAAAACGGTAAAATAATTGCTTTGTACGATTCATCTTTGGGGACCCAGGGACGCCTCTGTCACCCGATTTTATGAAGAGTTGAAGTGGCTTTACCCCTCCTTCCATCGTAAATATTTCCTTGCTTCCTTCCTCTATCAAGTTATCCAATCCCGCCGTCCATCGTACATCTCAGATATCCTTCAATTTAAGTCCTCAGTGCATTCCCGCAATACCCGCTCACGGCCTTCAGACTTATCTTAACTGCACATCGAACTGCAGTCTTTGGTAGATCTTTCCTCATCCGTTCCTCTTCCTATGGAATTCTATTCCCTCCTTTATTCGTAGTTCTAACACCCTTCCAATCTTCAAATCCCGTATCTTAAGACTACTTTCTGTACACCCGATTCCGGAAGAATAACAATTGAAAGTTTCAAAAAAAGCTTTATATATTTTCTGTATTTTATGTCTTAGATCTTCGTTTATAATAGTAAATATGTACACTAGGAGAAATTATATCTTTTCATTTATTACTTTTTAGTTTAATTGTATTTGATTTTGATTTTCTATCAGAAGTTATCTTATATTTTATGATATGACAAGTGGTTTCATTTTATCATTATTTAATATATTCTGTTAATTATGGTTGCTTAATTGTATATTTTTAAATTCACTGTATTATTTTATGACATCTTGTAATTTGATCTCTATTTTGTAATTTACTCTAAGGCTCTTAAGCCTAACTTTGACGCCTGTAAATTATTCTAAAGGATCAATCCCATATTAATTAAGGAATATTATTATTAAATTTAAATCCAACCTTAGTTTAATTTTTTTGTATCTCATTATCTTGCATTGTAAAAATATTTTTAGTTTTTTTTTTAGCCCTGTTGAAGTCCTACTTGCAAAAATAAATAGCTGTTAACTTTTTTGCTCCTTTTTGACCACAATCCCCTCATAAATTTGTTCATAATTTTTTTCTTATTGTCGTTAGATAAGAAAGGCATTATATTAGTGTAACATGATGGTTATAGTTATCTATGAATCTCGAAGTTTCAGAGATCCTAGGAAAAACACACATTTTCCTCCATTTGTCCATATTTTCAATGATTTTTTTTGTAAATAGGGTTCCGAATCCAATCCTTACAGTCCAAAATCCTTCGTAAAATCCTTAATGCTCCTTACTTTGTCACAAATCAAATCTTCCATCAGGACCTCAATGTCCCCTATGTTGTTGATTTGGCCAGAACCAGATACCAATCCTTCCATAATAAACTTCCCAACCGCCCAAACCAACTCTTTTCTAACCTGACTTCTCCTTCACTACCTAATAACCATCCTAGACGTCTGAAGAGAAGATGGCCTCGAGATCTCCTCCTTTAGAAATGTTTTTGGAGTTCTATCAATGGGTAGATTCTCCACATGTTTGTATCATGTCACTATGTCACCTACAGCAAATTTACTTGTTGTGTATATATGTATACAGTTGTAAATATCAATAAATAAATTATTAAAAAAAATAAAAATAGGGTTCAGCCCAGTCAGTAGTCGGAGTTATACCAAGTAATGTCTTCTCCGTTTTCTGTTTTCATTTTTTTTTTTTTTTTAAACCTTAATGAAATTTCTCTACATATTTATATTTATATATGCATCCTTAAAATCAGTACCGTATTAGCTACTTAAAAATTTATTAAATAATTATATTTTATTATTATGACTTCCCCAGATCTAATTCTCAACTGGCTTGATCGGAGACTCATGAGAAGGTTAAATAATTTATCGATCTAGTTTCCATAGTTCCCGTATCGGACATTGCCAATTGACGAAGAAAAAAACGAGTTCAATATTTCTGGAATAGTTTGGTCCCTGGAAGGAGGACATGTTGCGACACTGGAAGTAGGTAGTCACCCTGGCCCAATACAAGAGAGTGGTCCATCAAGGCCTGCCATATTTCTGTCCCATTTCCCAATAACACTCTTTGGCTAAATCATTTTTTTTCTTCTCCAGAATATCCAGGATGTATTGGTTTCCATACCAGAGTTTCTTCCCTTGTATGGTAAGGACCGTGTTTGAAACTTTAGCAAGATACTAGTATATATATAAAACTTTTTTTTTTTTTAATAAGTGGAGAAGATAGTCGGGGTGTGTAGTCAGCAAAAAATCACTGTTTAAACCCTCATTTTCAGTCCTTCATCATAGCTATAAAACAAAAAGAGATAACTACCATCATTCAGAGAAGCATAAAATTAAAAAGAAATAATAAACTAACAAATTTGAAAATATAAATATAATAATAATATAATATATCATATAATATATATTATATAAATGACAACGAATTAAAAATAAAGAATAGTTGACTAATAACCATGGGATTATACAGTAACAGATTGACAACAGTGGAAGATGAAATATAATATTATATAGGTAAGAAGTTATGTATAAGATAAGATATGTAAGTAGTGTCTACAAAATTTGAATCAACATATTGAACAATATGAAAAAAAAATGAAATATATAATACGTGATATATATGATAATTATCATATATTTCATTTTTATGATATATCAGGTATCATATATTTCATTCTTCCTTAAAGTGAGACTTACTGTCATATCATCAGGATTTGTTTCATAGTTGCTAGTACTATCAACTATTTGCACATGCGCAATAAACTTTCTCGACAGATATCTGTCACAAGAAACCACCGTTTTAAACCTCTTAAAAAATACAACAAACAATTAACAATCAACATTTCCCTAAGCAAGCCATCATTGAGACGGAATAACATGACCTTTAAACGCATACTGAGCAGTACATCATGACAACAGACCTGTGTATTAAAGAAGAAGACATCCAACAGCTGTCCTGCGCAGACATTGCACCTGCGGAAGATATCGACATGCAAGTAAAACGAAATATATAATTATTAGCAAGAATATTTATTATAGCATACAATATAATACCAAGAAGAAAATACAGGGTTATAAAGTAAATCATAAAAGATAATATCTTCAAATACCTCGGAACACAGCGGAATATGTTATTATAGACAAGATATGTTACTATTGGGCAAGATATGTTATCATAACGTAATCTATGTGATTATATGACAAGGTATATTATTATAGGGCAAGTATGTTATTGTATATCGTATCACTGTTTTGTATAAGATCAGTTTGTTGGTTTGATATTTAATAATAACAATAGTTGATTCGAGAGATAACAATATTAAACTCATAGAAGAAGTAAGAAATTTATTAGATATTGTAAAAGTGGGAGAAAAAAAATATGAAATAATATGGGCTAAAGTTGGCGGAGAATTAAAGCATTGAAATAAAAAAATAATCCTGATTATTTAATATTTTTTTATGCACTGTTTTTTGTGGATCCCGTGATCTCGACTGTAATTGGTAACTGGTAGGTTTGCCAATCCCTGGAGGCTACTTAAAAGTTGCAGATTTCAAAATGTAAAGATTCATTTCTCAGGACCACCGAGAAATTAATATGAACTACCTCAGACGGAATCGAACCCAAAACGTTCCAAACGTCTCATACCTCTCGACTTTATAGCACAAACCTAATGTGATAATGTGCATATCCTCACCATCACAACTCGTAGGATAATTACAATATCTTAAGCTTCCTTAACCCTTAGTCCTTTCTTGTACGGACGCGTGGCGAAAAGCAAATCGCTTATAAGTTTTCTTTGATGAAAACGAAACAAAACTCTAGGCCAACGGTCTTTGTTTGGAGACATTTAAAATTGAACTGGTAAGTGGGATGAAGGGGCTATGTTACATTTCTTGATTTTTTGAATCTTTAGTGCGGATGAAGGGGACAAGTGCCTATCTAACTAGTGTGAGGTACTCTAACCTCAAAATACAAGTACTCTTAACTGAGATACCTATACTACAAGAGCCCAAGAGGAGAAAAAAGGCAGTTATCTCACCCCAATTTTTGATTACTTCAAAGAAAACTATGTATAATTACTAGTCAAAATTTATGAGCCTGCCAAGTAGAGGTAGGGGGAATAAAACTGACTGTTTCAAAACGATAAAATAATTATTTCATTCGGAGCTCTATATCATAAAAAGTAGCAATAACACAAGAAAACCAAAAAGAAATTCATTTAAAGTAGAGTAAATTTGCTAAAATATGAGCCCTAATAGAATTATTTACGATAAATAGTTCTCGAGATATAGCTTTTTAAAAAGCAATATTTCATAAAAATGTTGTATAGGACGTACAGAAAGATCAGTAGTTAGTGAATTTATTTTGAAAACTCGATATCTCAAAAACCATTAGACGTACAGATGTCTATTATCACTAAAATTAAAGCTAGTTTAATGATCTATAAATGAGTTTATGATGTTTATCTTCGTAGCAGTAATAGTTTACATGAAATTCGCTTAATATATTGAGTTATAGTTGTTTGGACAAATTTTCATTTGCCAAATTTATATTCATACGTGAATATCATAAAAACTACTACCCCTACGAAGATAAGTATCATAAATTACTTTAAAGTAAGTTAAATTTTCTTTATTTTGAGTGTTGGCAGACATATGTGCGTCTTATGGGTCTAGAGATATATTTTTTTTCAAAAATCCAACATTCTATACCAACTACTAGAAATTAACTGTTTGTGAGTTTATTTTGTCAAATATCAGAAAAACTAGTAGTTCTACAAAGATGAACATTATTAACAACTGTATAGCACATTCAACTAGCTTTGAATTGAGTGCTGGCCGACATCTGTACGTCCAATGGCTTCAGAAATAAATATTTTCATAAACCAAAAGTATTGTCCGAACAACTATAAATCAATTTATTTTAGCAAATATCATGAAAACTACTATTTGTACGAAGATATAGGTCATAAACTACTTTATAGCTCATCAAACTAGCTTTAATTTGAGTGCTAATAGACATCTGTACGTCGAATGGTTATTGAGATATAGATTTCTCAATCTATAACTACTGATATTTCAGTACACTTTTATGAAGTTAGTTAGCTTTCGAGATATTGCTATTTAAAAAGCAAAATAGCAATATCTTGAAAACTATTTGGACGTAAATAGCTCTATTATGGCTCATACTTCAGCAAATTTACTCTTTAATTATTCTTTAAATAATGTTCTTTTAGATTTTCTAGTATTGTTGGTAGTTTTTAAGATATAGACCTCCGAATGAAAAATTAATGTTTTTTTAAGGGTTTGAAACAGCAGACATATTATATTTCCCCTACCTATACTTGGCAGACTCATCAACTTTGACTAGTAATTATACCTAGTTTTTATTAAAGTAATCAAAAATTGGGGAGAGATAACTATCTTTTTTTCTTCCCGGCTCTTGTACTACTAGATGTAGAAGGGGTTATATATGCTTAGAACATAACAAGCTCTAACCAAACAAACATAACAAAAAAATTATTATTTGTAACATAATCAACCTTCATCCACTTATCCCTTCAATTATTGTAAATATAGTAAAAGTTGTCTTTATGAATATCTCTGTACAGCGGATACCCCTTATAAAGGACAATTTTATCACAGTCCCGGCCAGCAATTTAAAAATTTTTGTATTTAAACTCCTCTGTTACGGAGCCCCTTCACTCCGGACAAGTCTTAAAATATGAATGTACAATTCACGATTACAGAACTAAATTCTACATATCATCCACCAATTATAAATTATGTTTTAGTTATAAACTTAATGTTATCATTAAAATAAAAATAATAAAACTCTTGATCTGTTATTATTTTTATTTTAATTATATTTTTTATCTGGACATACGGAGTACAGCTTTGGGGCTCCACTAAACCTTCGAATTCCTCTCGTATCCAACCCTTACAATCCAAAATCCTTCGTAAAATCCTCAATGCTCCTTACTTTGTCACAAATAAAATCATCCATAAAGACCTTAATGTTCCCTATGTAACCGATCTAGCCCGAACCAGATATCACTCCTTCCATTATAAACTCCCTAACCACCCAAACCCAATAGTTTCTAACCTTGCTTCCTCTTCCATTCCATTCCTCTGAGGCGCCTGAAAAGAATATGGCCCGAGACCTGCTAATGTAACACGTCATTATTTTCTGAATAACAAGGTTTAAAACCTCAAGTAATAATGTTAACATAATCAAAATCATAAATCTATTTCATTTTTGTGATATATTAATTTATATTTACTCTTTCTTAACGGGAACCTCCTTATAACGGACAAGATCATCCACGCGAGTGTCCGTTATATAGAAGTAATAGTACAAGAGCCTAAGAGAAGAAAAATGGCAGTTAGTTCACCCTAATTTTCGATAACTATGTATAATTACTAGTCAAAATTGATTAGTCTACCAAGTATACGAAGGGGGAAAAAATGGTGGCTGTTTTAAAACGTTAAAAAAATTAATTTTTCATTCGGAGCTCTATATCTCTAAAACGACCAACAACAGCAGAAAACCTAAGAGAACATCATTTAGAGTAGAGCAAATTTACTAAAATATGATTCCTAATAGAGTTCTTTCCGTGCAATAGTTCCCGATATATAATTTTTTAAAAAGCAATATTTCATAAAAAATGCTCTGAAAAATCAGTAGTTAGTGAAGTTATTGTGGGAAATATTTATCTCAGGATCCATAAGACGGGCAGATGTCTATTAGCACTCAAATTAAAGCTAGTTAAACATGTCATAAAGTAGTTTATGACGTTTATATTTGTTAAATGGATTAATTTTTAGTTGTTAAGAAAGAATTACTATCCCTACGAAGATACGTGTCATAGACTACTTCCTAGTAAGTTAAATTGCTTTAATTTTAAGTACTGTCAGACGCATGTATGTCTTTATCTTTCCTGAGATATTTTTTTCAAAAATCAAAACTTTAATCCGAACAACTAAAAATTAATATTTTGTGAATCCTTTTTCTCATAAAAATTACTACTCCTACTAAAATAAATTTTATAAACTATAGCACGTTTAACTAGCTTTGATTTGAGTACTGATAGACAGCTGTACGTCTTAAGGTTTCTTAGATAATGATTTCCCTCAATAAATTCATTTACTGATTTTTCAGGACATCTTTTCAGGACATTTTTCTTTTCAAAAAATTATATCTCGGGGACTATTAAACGAAACAGCTCTACCAAAGATTGAATTTTAGCAAATTTTCCGCTACTTCAATTTGGTTTTCTGGTGTTGTCTATAATTAATAAGATATAAAACTCTCTACTCCCACCCTCCCAGGTTATCTTACTTATCTGACTTTTCAAACAAACAATTATAGCGAGTAGGTTGGTCGATGTAGGACATGTCACAATTTCACAAGAGGAGATCTTAACACCAAAAAAAGGCCATCCTTCCTCCCCGTACCGCCGCGCTAAGACCCCCTGGGAGTGACTACCCTATATCGCTTTTGCAATATTAGCTTAAAACGGGAAGAGGAGGCTTTAAGATAGTTAAATCGAACAATATTTAAAAACGTTATGAATGAATGAAAAATTTTTTTTTTTTTTTTATCGTTTTGAAACAACCACCATTTTTTATTCCTCCTACTTATACACTAGGGGTATTCATGATGTTGTGTTAAATGTTATATGTTTTACCATGTTAAATGTTATAACTATAGGATTGTGAGCAGCACTATTTGAAGTCATGTTAAACGTTAAATGCATAAGAGTCCCTAGCGGATTTTCTCAGCAACTTGTTGTATAAGCCTTTATGTTTATAACCTTCCTTCCAGACCCTCATGTTATTGTTTACTTCAGTTTTGATTTAAGTAATTAATTAAAACATGCCTAGAGTGAGTGAAAAGTGGAATTTGTGTGAAAGTTTAGCTTATGAGTGTCTTATTGATCTTCAAACTTGTGAAGAAGAGAATGAAGATGAGCTAATTGACAACTGTATTGAAAGTCACAACAACTAATATGGCGGCGATCTCAACTGGTCTATTGTGTGACGTCATTCTCGATTTAACTGACCAAGTAACAGACTCTCAGCCATGTTAAATGTTATTTCGTTTTACCACGGCAAAAGAAGGCAATTTTTTTCGATTTAACACGAGTTTTTCCATTTAACACGCTTTAACATAGATCATGAATACCCCTATTGTCGATTCATCAATTTTGACTAATAATTGTACATAGTTTACATTAATTAAATAAAAAATGGAATGAAATAACTGCCTTTTTCTCCCCTTGGGTTCCTGTACTATAACACTATATACGCTAGCAGCTCAGTTGACCAACACGAAGGCCCCCTACTCGGTGAAGGGGATCAGTATATATATCGAGGAGAGGCCCGGATTGGACACATTCAGTCATCAACATGTACAAGCTCGTGAGTATTATCTTATCTCTAGGCTAATTATAATTAAATGAGATAATATTAATTAATTAATTATCGATTTACAATTATCCTTCCAGATCGTCCTCTCCGCTCTTGTAGCCGTCGCTTTCGCCGCTTCCTACGGCGGCCAGGAATCCCACGGACACGCATACTCGACCCAGAACCAAGTCAACTACGTCAAGGATTCAGTTCCAGTCGAGATCAAAGTCAAGTCCGCTCCAGTAGTCCACCATGTTCCAGTCGTATCTCACGTTCCAGTAGTCCACCATGTACCAGTCCTACAACATGTTTCATCTTATCACCACTAAATTCCATCGATGCTTCTCTTTACCCAATAAATCCCAACCTTAATCCTTTCTCCCCCTCCCAAGAAAATTATTTATATATTTATTGTAAATATCAATGAATAAATGTAAATATTGTCTTAAATGTAGATTTTTGTTTAGTGTTTTCCTTTGTTTTGGCATCCGGGAGCAATAATCGAAGTTTCTAAATGAATAAATAAAACGTTTTTATTTATAAAAAAAAAATTCATCGATTCAAACAACTAAGAATGGTTAATGAATAGTTAATGTAAACAAGAAAAATTTAATTTATTAATTTGAAGCAAAACCCAACCAGAACACACTTTATAAATGCAATAGTCACTTGAGTAATTCTCTATAATTTTCAAAGACGTTATTGATAACTTTAGACAAGAATCGTGCTAAATTTCTGAAATAATTATTTTATCTTAATAAAATTTATTTCATTATAAGGTATTTATAGTAAATGGTCTGGGGAGAGGGGAGATTGATGGGTGTGCTTTCTTACACTTTTTTTTTTTAAATAATACTTTTTATTTATTGATAGATATTACAATCTGCCACACAGTTGTGGGCAATAGGTAATAGTGATGAATGATCTTATACATACTAAAATAAATAAATGAATAAAAAAATAAATAAATAAAAAAAACTCTCTTAAAATATATACAAACAAAATGAACATAATCAAACTATCTGTATGAAAAATAAATAAATAAAATATCATAATGATAAAATAATATAGTCTCTAGTCACATTTACACTTTAATATACAATATTTACACCATCGACCTGAGGATCCCTGAGCCCACTCTATCCCCCACGTGTGAGGGGTAGAGCAGAGCTCAAGAGATCCCAGCCCACCGTAATTAACCAGAATTCACCGTAATTGGTTCTCCCATCAAACAATAATTGTGAGCTGTAGATCTAGTCTTATAAATTTTATTTCGAAATTGGGAAAAAGTGAGTTTTACTGGTTGTTGTTATTTTTTTTTAACTATCCATCAAAAGTTAGTGTACAAATTGTAGGTTTTTAAAAGTAAATTTGTTTCTTGAAATTTTTTTTCTAGATTCTACAGCTCCTTCCAATTTAACATTGGAAAAATTCGTTTTTGCACATTTTTTATGGACTAAAAAAAAGAGCTTTATTGACTTTTGTGTTGTGACTAATTTCCTATAAACGTGTACATATTGGAGTAACCTTTGTGTAAGTTTCATTGACGTATGAAGTCAGGGGGCCTTCCTGGAAGGTGTAACCAAAATAAGATGAAAACAAAAATCAAATTAACTACTGTGGATCAGAATAACTTTTTATTTAGAGGAAACAAATGTTTTAATAATGACAAAATTAAAATTTATATATTATATATATAGAAAAATATAAATAAACTGTTTGGCGGTAAATATGTACACAAAATAGAAGATATATCTATTAATTAATAGTGTTCAAAGTTTTATTCAAACTTTTCATATTTATTCCACATTACGGAGCTAAATGAGAACAAGATACAAACATTACAAGTATGATGAGACTATAATAATATACAAAGAAATTTGAATTTAAAAAAAAATAAACAAAAATAATATGAACATAAATTAATATAATAATTATTAATAGCAAGTATAATAATGAATAATAGATCCATAATTATAGAACATCATATTTTAAATCAAATATATAAAAAGTAAATTTTGTTTGTTCTTGCTTCATGCGCTGCTTAATATATATATTAATCCCGATTGATTTTTTTGTTTCAATTCTGTCCTTCAATATACTATAATAATTTTTGATTTTACTGTTAAGTCTATAACTCAAAGAGTAAAAAAAAAGGGGGGATAAAAAAGGAAGAAAGAGAGAGAGAAAAATGTGGCACTAACAAATATCAGTATATATACTGATGATAGTGCAAAAATGTATTATTCTTTTTTCCAAAATCCTGAACATTTAGGAAAAAACCCATCACATTGGGCTACCGTTCGTCCCATGGGTTTTTTCCTAAACGTTCAGGATTTTGGAAAAAAGAATAATACATTTTGCACTATCATCATCATGGGGAAAAAATCATGAAAAATAAAAGAACCAAAGAGATGAACGAAAAAGAAAAAAAGAGAGAACAGAGAGAAAAAAAAATCATATTCACTTGTTATATATTACTCTTTATACTTTTTATTGTTTACTCGTTAGACCTATTTACTGTAAGATCAAAAATATTTTCTGATTAGATTAAAATAAATCAGCTGTATGACTATATATATATATATATTTTTTCTTTCAGAAATATTCAAATCGATTAGTATATAATAACCATTAAAAATTTATACTGTCTGAGTGCCTAAAATGCTTAATTTTCTTAATAATAATTTTTTTAACTGAAAAACGGGAATAGCATAAAACCTTCCCGGGAAAATCCTGAACATTCGACAAAAGGACTAATCAAAATCGGATGAACGGAACGGCAGTGGATAAAGTACGGGCAAACAAATTTTGATTTTTATATATTAGATTCCATGACCATACAATGAGAAAAACATTGATATAATTAATTTATTAATTAAAAATTCAATCTATATATGTGTTCTTAGTCAATCACCGTTTTCTAGAAAGTGTAAGAAATTCAAAAATCAATGACATAAAGGTGACCTTTTAAAAGGTCAATTTTAGCGTAAAACTTTCAGTAGTACCACAGGTTAAACCAAAACTACCTTAATTTTATACGAAACTTAATTTGATTACTTTTTTCTTTTTGAGTTAGGTTGTTCACATGCAAACACACACACATACTCAAAGACCATCTTAAAATACTGGTTTTCGCTTTTTAAAAAAATATTTTGTTGAAAGCTCAAAAAAGTGAGTACTCCACGCCTTGTACGTTTATATTATTATTAGGAGCCGAAACGTAACAGAATAAGTGTTGCTATTCATTTCATAATCGATTATGTTATTTGACTATATTATATAATTTTTTTTTTTATTGCAGTTATTTCTACGTAGTTTTAAATTAGCATGCACTATCGAGAAAGTCGTGCGTTGCTAAATGCTTTCTCTAGGGCCTCGTATTACAGAAAGAAAAACCAAACCGTATTCTGTAATATTGCTTTTTTTTAAGGAGTAAAATAAAAAGTAATATAAGATATTACAATCGGCCACAACTTGGGAAATGAGTAATAGTGATAATTATTATTATTATTCCAAAATTAAAAAATATATTATTTGGACAAGCGATTAACCTGGAATCCTCACATCAGACTGAAAAGACAGGAAACTGCAGGTTGATTTCGACTATTACAGCACTTACTAGACAAACGGTCTAAACTTCCAACACAATACAAAAGACTGATCTACATGGCTGTAATAAGGCCAATCTGGACATATGGAGTTGAGCTTTGGGGCTCCACTAAACCTTCGAATTCCTCTCGTATTCAATCCTTACAATCCAAAATCCTTCGTAAAATCCTCAATGCTCCTTACTTCGTCACAAATAAAATCATACATAAAGACCTTAATGTTCCATATGTAACCGATCTAGCACGAACCAGATATCACTCCTTCCGTTATAAACTCTCTAACCACCCAAACCCACTAGTTTCTAATCTTGCATCATCTTCCATTCCTGGCAATCCTCCGAGGCGCCTGGAAAGAAGATGGCTTCGTGATTTTATATTATAAACTGTTTTTAGAGTTCTACTACTGGGTAGTTTCTGTACATCCTGTATCATATCATTATGTCATTTTGATCAAATTTACTGGTTGTATTTTTTTATACAGTTGTAAATATCAACAAATAAATAAAAAAAAAATTATTTATCATTTATGATTATTATTATTGGAAATTTCTTAATAAATATGGCTGTATAAAAATTAATTATATTCGTATTACACTTTACTTATATTTGAAAATCGAACATTAAGAACTATTTAATTTCTAAACAGACTACCTTAAAAAGGTTAAATTCATATTGAGTTGAAGCGGTACAAGCGGCCAGTTTAGGTATTTCGAATTTTTTTTATAATAATTTATTTATTGTTATTTACAACTGTATACATATAAATGCTACAAGTAAATTTGCTGTAGGTGAGATAGTGACATGATACAAACATGTGGAGAATCTACCCACTGATAGAACTCCAATAAAATTTCTAGAGGAGAAGATCTCGAGGCCAGACGCCTAGGAGGATTATTAGGTAATGAAGGAAAAGCCAGGTCAGAAACAAGTAGATTTGGGTGGTTGGGAAGTTTATTATGGAAGGAATGGTATCTGGTTCTGGCCAATCGGCAACATGTGAGATATCAGGAGGTCCTGATGGATGACTTAATTTGTGAAGTAAGGAGCGTTAAGGATTTTGGACTGTAAGGATTGGATTCTAGAGGAATTTGAAGGTTTAGTGGAGCTCCAAAGCTCAACTCCGTATGTCCAGATAGGCCTTATAATAGTCATGTAGATCAGTCTTTTGTAATGAATTGGCAATTTAGACCGTTTGTCTAGTAAATGTTGCAATAGTCGGAATCTACCAGCAGTTTCTTGTCTTTTTAGTCTTGTATGAGGATCCCATGTCAGTCGTTTGTCCAGATGTAGTCCTAAGTAACGGATCTGTTCGACAGGAATAAGTGGGGTATTATTAAAGAATACTATAGGGCAAGACGTAATGGGTTTACGTCGAAGGGTAAATGTGATGGTATTTCGAAATGAAGTTAATTAAACAACGGTACTAGAAGGAGAGGATTTGTTCAAGATGATGCTCAACTACTATATAGAAGTTAGGTGTACTCCAGGAGGGTTTCGGAAACCACAGAATTGATTCATGGCTACAATAATCAAATTTATTGTATGGAATATTTTTTTTTATCCTAAATTAAATTAAATCGAATTTTATAGAATTAAAAAAATCGATTACTGTTTTTTAAATTTAAATTTCAACCTATAAATAATAACAATAATAATAAAGGCTTACCGATCCCGAAGGTTCAATGCCGATACCACCAATCGCTCTCTGCATACATCCTTTCAGTGGTGCCCATCCAAACCCAATTCTACTAAATCAGTTTTAAGGCAATCCTCCCATCTACGTTTCGATCTACCCCTCGGACGTTTACCCGTTGGTTCAGTTGTCATTACCATTTTAGGGATCCGCTGGTTACTAAGCCCTACTACCATACTCGCCCATCTTATACACCGCATTGCTATAACTTGAATTATATTTACCGGGTGTAAGTCCCTTGATTCAGTGTTGTGTAATCTTCTAAATTCTCCCGTTAATTCATCTTTTTCGGTCCGAATATTTTGTGTAATTCTATATTTTCGAAAACCTTAAGACGCTCTTCATCCCTTAGTGTAAGAGGCTACGTCTCACACCCATAAAGAACAGTGGGAAGGATAATAGTTTTGTAAATTCTAATTTTTAAGTTTTTCGATAGAAAGCGATAGCTAAGCAGTTTCGAATTCAACCTATAAAACAATCCGGATAATTTTTTTTAATGTTAGCCTTTTAAGGAACATGATAGGTCGTTCTTCAACTGATATAATTGGAGAAGTTTGTCGGGGGGGTGGGGGGAGTGCGGTCAACATGCACATATATATTTATATTTTTAGTATAGGTATATAAGTTAATACTCACACTGTAATTCATATATAAGCCACTCACTATTTTTCATTGTCTGTCATTGTGTTCAATTTGTAGATTCAATTTATTTATTCAGTATTCTAGACACTACTTGCATATCTTATATTATACATATCTTCTTACCTACATGATATTATATTTCATCTGTCACTGTTTTCAATCTACTACCATCCAATTCCACAATTATCAATCAATTAAAAATTTTTTTAATTATTCAATTATCAGTGATCAATTTTTATCATTTATGATTTAATTCAATATTTTGTATAATTCTAAATTTGTTCATTCTATTTCTTCATTTTATGTTTCTCTAAATGTTGGTGTTATCTCTTTTGTTCTATAGCCCTGATGAAGACCTGAAATTCAGGTAGGAACGTCGGCATAAAATAAATAAATATGGTTTTGTTTATTTATGTTGTTCTTTGCTGACCGCACCCCCCGACAAACTTCTCCAATCATTAATCTACGGACAACTCAACAACTGATATAGTTCAACAAATAATTATGAGCTACAGGCGGATTCGAAATTGGTCCTGGAGTTAGCAGCGCCTTACTTACTCAGCTACTTCACTCCCTTAAATTCATATTAGAACAAATACAATTTTTTTTCAATACAAAATAAAATGTTTTTTATTTACTTTATCAATTTTTACGGAGAAAAACCTTCAATCAGTAGAAAAAGATATGTTGTATATTACAAATCTACCTGGAAGAACCTGTTTGCATATAGCAGGCTTCTTTATTATCCTTGACAAAAATCTATTTGGAAACCTTAAGAGTGTCTACCATTCGCTTGGCGAGGCTTGGGCCTGACGACAAAACCTCCTTTGATCTATTGTGTTTCCTTCCCAACCAAGCCTCCTTTCACACTCCTATTGCTTTTTATAAATCCTCTATATACCTGGAAAAATGAATATATAATATTAAAAACCTCTTTTTATCGCAATTCTCACATTAATCAATGTAACACAGGGACTATTTCATCAAATCAGTATATAATCTGACTTTTTTTCATATTATGACTAAATTTACAAAAATATCGCTTAAAGTCTTTGATATATATATATATGTATATAAACAATAATTCGCAAAATAATACTAATCATTACAGAGTTTTGAGGAATACTCAATTTTATTTTTATTTATATTGCTCAGCTGTCCTGTATTTTAGTCTTCACAAATAATTTAGTCTTCGTCGATAATAAATTTTTTTTATAATCTATTTCCATAAAATTTTTAAATTTTGCCAAAAAAAAAAATAATATTGGGAAACTTCTTAATTTTTTCAATTTTTAAAATTAATGGAATATTTCAAAGTAATTTTTATATTCTACAGTAGCTACAAATGTTCTGAGAAAAATTACCCCAAAACATAATCAGATGGGAATAAGCATGATTTAAAATAAGGAAATCTGTAATCTCCTTAAGTGTACTTATATTAATTACTTTATTATTAATTTTCTATTATATTTTAAACTTTTCTATATCCCCGCTCATTTGGTATATTTTTTTTCTTAATTACTTACACACATTGTATCCCATTATTTTATACTTTACTTTTCCTTTGTTT
>NW_027113471.1:270504-270978 GCF_000696795.3 Halyomorpha halys
ATAATAGGTTCAGTAGGTTTATTACTTCAATTATTTATAGTTACAAAAACATTTTGCAAAAAATATATATACGTATAGTTAAATTTAAAACCTTGTACAGTGTACTAAAAAGGAAAACAATTTCATTGTGAACTAATTGACTAGAAGTAAAATATGGTAAAAAATCTAAATGTAACACTTTCACATTGTTTTTTATGTTGACTATAAACCATGTAATTTCAAATTTAATTTTATTTTGCAAATTTTGCCAAAAAAAATAATATTGAGAAACTTCTTAATTTATTTTTCAATTTTTAGAATTATTGGCATATTTTAAAGTAATTTTTATATTTTATTGTAGCTACAAATGTTCCGAGAAAGATGAACTCAAAACACAGATGGTAATAAGCATAATTTAAAATCAGCTATCACTATTAGTTTCAACGGTTGTATGTTTGAAAATAGTTTTATAATTACTATATAAATATATTAATA
>NW_027113471.1:271028-271626 GCF_000696795.3 Halyomorpha halys
TATAATATATTAATAATAATATTAAAATAGCTCTTACATTCCAATGAATACAGCACCTACTTGACGAACGCTCTAAACTTCAGGGGGTTCACCAAACCGTTATACTCCACTCGTGTCCAATCCTTACAATCTAAAATCCTCATTACGTTTCAAATAAACTCATCCACAAAGACCCGAAGATCCCATTCGTTGCCGATTAGGCCCGAAATAGATATACCTCCTTTCATTCCAAAATCCAAACCCATTAGTTCTTAATCTCTCATCTTTAAGCATTGGTTAAATTAAAACGTTGTTAATGGATCTGATAGACGAAATTAATGACCTTGGCGGAATAGCCTGCATAAAGTTTTAAATTATTGTATGTGAGGTGTAAATTCATATTTAAGATTGTACTTGAGGATGGACGAATTGGCTGAAACGTTGGAATTTTAAAGAAATGACAAAAATTGGATGAAAAAAAAAATTATTTGAAAAATAAGGAACTTAGTCTTGAATTAATTTTATAAAAATTAACTCTTAATGCGATAATTTCCTCTGTCAGATCAAGTAAGTAACAATGTCAATTTTTTTTATAATATTATTTAGGTTCAACACTTTT
>NW_027113471.1:272171-279769 GCF_000696795.3 Halyomorpha halys
GTAACAGAAAACAATTTTCCCAGCCGGATTCGAACCTGGGTCCTTGGATTCAGTGCCACCACGATTCCTCCATATTAATAATAATATTAAAATAGCTCTTACATTCCTATTACTATCACAGTATCTACTTGACAAACAGTCTAAACTTCCTATCTGCTAAAATAAATTATTATACACTATGATAATCAAACCTATTTGGACTTACAAAATTGAGTTTACGGGCTCCACGAAACTATCAAACGCCTCTCGTATCCAATCCTTACAATCTAAAATCCTCATTACGTCCCAAATAAACTATTCCTAAAATTCTATTCGTTGCAGATTAGGCTCGAAGAATATATATATATATATATATTCATGTAAAAGAGAAAAAAATCTATTTAGAAACAAATTAATTTACCGAATACAGTGAGAAGATTCGAGCCACCGATCCTTGAATTGTCTACTCAGTCAACGATGAGACAAATGCTAAACATCTTCGCCTTAACAGACTATAAGAAAATGGCATCTCACATCAATACTTCCAAACACATACTGAAACAAATGGCAAGTAGCACTACAGATGAGAATGGTAATATTCAAACATGACATCCCGGGCGTGTTCTTAATTAATTCACTAAATTACAAACACTCTAAATGAATGTTTACCAGATATGTTTCACTGTCAATGCCGACCCCCACTCGGTGAAGGGTGATCTGGACGCAGTATATATATCCAATGTGGAGGCAGGCAAAGCACATTCATCTGTCACTTAGACATTCAACATGTACAAGCTCGTGAGTGTTATATCCACTTTAGTTCGCTTAATATATAGTTATTAATATAATTTAATTATATAATATTTAATATCCTTCCAGATCGTCCTCTCCGCTCTCGTAGCCGTCGCTTTCGCCGCTTCCTACGGCGGCCAGGAGTCCCACGGACACGCATACTCGACCCAGAACCAAGTCAACTACGTCAAGGATTCAGTTCCAGTCGAGATCAAAGTCAAGTCCGCTCCAGTAGTCCACCATGTTCCAGTCATCTCTCACGTTCCAGTAGTCCATCATGTTCCAGTCCTACAACATATTCCATCATACCACCACTAAATTCCTCAGCTAAACTTCAAAGACTTCATACCTGAATTCCATAAATCAAAATTTATTTATGTATTTATTATCTTCGGCATATCAATAAATAATTAGTCAATTCCTTAATATTTTTTTTTTTATCATAAAATCTCTCATCTAACATAACTTTCTTTCTTATTATTACAAGACTCAGTTTTTTATAGCCCGTAATTTTACTTATCCTCAAAACACAACTTAATCCTGTAATGAAAAGAAATAAAAATCATCAATTGAGTAGTACTGTTTATGAATCAAATTAAGAATAATCAATTAAACCCAGATAGATATTGAAAGAGTTTTTTTGAATCTTTGCATATTAATCACTCAAAAAAAAAAATTATTTTGACCCTAAAATCTCAGATGTTGATGAAAGTTCAATTAATTCTATTGTTATCATAATAATACCTGAAAAAATATTTATATCATACATTTACAGAATTTTAAAAAAATAATAATTTTCAAATCAAGCTTTAAAGCTTTAAAGCAGCGATTACAAAAACAAATTTTCTAGGAAAAAAATTAATTTTTGAAGAATATTTGTGTGTTAATTTGAGATGTAATATGCTGCGGAACATATCTCAATTAATCATTTTTTTAAACAAACAATTTATTATTGAACAACATTTTCACCCACACTGAAAGATCTTCAAGGCTACACGAAGCATATTTTTTTTTTGTGTACATATAATAAATGAAAAAATGTTCTGTTTGTGTTAGTCAAAACTTGGACTATCTCTTTCGAATACATAAATGATCAATCATACATACATAATATTAAACTACTTAGAATATATTTTTCTATTAGTTTTATAATTTATTTTATTTTTCAAAATAAGAGAATATTTAGAGGCTTATAAAGAACAGATTAAAAAGAATAAAATAAAAATAAAGTCTGCCAGATATGCAATGATAAAAGCTGTAATTAAACAGCTTTTTGACCTGTTTAATTACTATGAAAAACGAAATTGAATTAGTTTATGAAATTATGATTGAGTACTTTGTCTTTTTACAACATATAAATGTCGTTGAAAATACTTTTTTTATTCCATCTCACAGATTTCAATTTTTTTTAAATAATACAATATTACTATCATAATTCCCAAAAATACCGACTGTATTATACTCTATTTCCAGAAGAATAAGCGTCCTCTTCCTAAAGCCTAAAGAGTAGCAGGTTACGAAAATATACCAGCAGGTAGTACAATATATCTGGGTGTCACCATTAACAGACTGTTACGGTTGCCATGGTGAAATAAAAACACTGGCTAGATCTGCGTAGACAAGAGGTGTTACGGTTGCCATGGTGAAATAAAAACACTGGCTAGATCTGCGTAGACAAGAGGTGTTACGGTTGCCATGGTGAAAACAAAACACGAGCGATATGTTTTAGACAAGTGGGTTTTGTTTTTTGTGAAGGGGACAGTTTGATTTTGGAACACGTTACGATTGTTCAATGTGAACTGGTAATAGTTTAAAGGCCCTCTGTCTGTACTCTTTGAACCGGAATATCACCATGTGAGAAATGTTGTCATATATGTTTTGTTTTTCAAAATTATGGTGTTTACTTCGATAGACGATCATTAACAATAGAAGTGGAGGACTACGTGGGGTTTGAACTAAATTTTATTTTATATTCACTTTTATACTCTTTTGGATAATAATGTAAATATAGTTATTAAGGTTAAGGTTAAGTCAACCTATAAGTTTTAATTGTTTTATTAATTGATAAGAATTATTTTTTCCATTTTCATTCTCTGCATATATATTTTTTCTTATTATTAAACTTTTGTACATATACTTGAAGAAGTTTGTCGGGGGGTGCGGTCAGCAAAGAACAACATAAATAAACAAAACCATATTTATTTATTTTATGCCGACGTTTCGACCTGAGTTTCAGGTCTTCATCAGGGCTATAGAACAAAAGAGATAACAACAACATTTAGAGTAACATACAATTACAAGTAACATTGTTGTTATCTCTTTTGTTCTATAGCCCTGATGAAGACCTGAAACTCAGGTCGCACGTCGGCATAAAATAAATAAATATGGTTTTGTTTATTTATGTTGTTCTTTGCTGACCGCACTCCCCCGACAAACTTCTTCAAGTATTAATCTACGGTCAACTATCTACACCTCATTTTGTACATATAGTTCTGCTGTTCTTTCTCTGCTTTCAACTTGTTAATTTACTTATATTTTTTTGTTGTTCACGGAATAGGTAACACCCCTAAGTTTTCTGTTATCTACATGTAAAGGTATTCGCCAGTGGTCATATTTCAACAATTGTTTATATATGGATATATTTTAGTTATACTGTGGGCAAAATGCTTCCGGGTTTTCGTTATTCCCAAGGAAAAAATAACGTGGCGCCTAAGGAGTAATTTATTCTGTATTTTTTTTTTCCTTTTGCGATTATATTTTTTTTTATTTGACTTTAACTCACCCCCTTCAACGCTGCGCGTGGGCAACGATAAACGTTTAACTAAGGATAAATCAAAATTTGAAAGACACCAGCTCGCCACTGCAATAAGAAGATCAAGCAGGTCAGGATCAAGTCTTACAGGCTTAACATCTCCTTACTTCTCCCAATCTTTCTGTTCGGCCCAAATTAATGTTATACAAAAGTGTGCTGAGGTCAAACCTGCTCTACGGAGCACCTATGCTGACCAACATAGCACCTTCAAGAGCCAAGAAGCTCCAACAGTCTCCGAACAAAAAAAAAAAAAGGAAGTGAGACATACTTCACTTCAGAGAACAAAGACGGACCACATACATACGACATTCGAACTACCAACTGTGACAGTATTTACCTCGAGGAGACACATCAAATTTTTTGACAGCCTCCAGTACTGTACGAACCCATTATTTAGAACACACCGACATGACGGCCGCAAAGGAGGAAGGCACACACAAACAGACTCAGACTCGACTGAGTACAAGTAACTATATTATTTGAATCAACAAACCTGGTGAACCCCATCACTATTAGACAGACACAAAATACAGACTAGCCCTTTCCAATAATCAAATTTCCTCAGCCCTTCTTAAAACGCATTACCAGAATGCAGAAAAAGAGGCGATCCTCAACCCGTTTTCATCATAACATCATCATCACATACCTATGGGGCTTAGAAGAAAAAAACAATTATTTTATGATCTTTTTTTCATTTATTTACTTATTAAATTTTCTTTCTATTGTTTCAATATATTTTTATTTTTCAAAGAAGTTTTCTTTTTTTCCCCCTGTATTATCAAGCATTTTATCATTCATCATTTCCTTTAGTTTTCTATCCCTTATATTTTCTTTTATCTTCCGTATTATTTATTTTGATATTAAATATTATTTTACTTTATTCTTTTATTTTTTATCAACCATATTATAGTGCATGTTCACGTTTTATTTTTTTCATTTTCTCTCTCTTTCACTTATTTTCTTCTTCTTTATCCCAACCCGTTCTAACACTATTCTCACCACGTATGCCGATGACACATTCCTATTGTCAGATAATAATCATCCTTCCATTGTATCCCAATCCCTCCAATCCCACATCACCACCCTAGAGGAATGGTGCCAAAACTGGGGGATTAAAATAAATTCCAATAAATCCCACCAAATCACATTTACCCTTCGTCTTAAACCTTCGTCTTTCCCCAGAGTATCATTTAATAATACCCCACTTATTCCTGTTGAGCAGATCCGTTACTTAGGACTACATCTGGACAAACGACTAACATGGAATCCTCATACACGACTGAAAAGACAAGAAACTGCTCGTCGGACTATTACAACATTTACTAGACAAACGATACAAACTTCCAATCCGTTACAAGACTCATCTACATGACTATTATAAGGCCTATATGGACATACGGAATTGAGCTATGGGGCTGTACTAAACCATCTAATTCCTCTCGAATCCAATCCTTACAGTCCAAAATCCTTCGTAAAATCCTCAATGATCCTTACTTTGTCACAAATCAAATCATCCATCAGGACCTATGTTTCCGATTTGGCCAGAACCAGATACCAATCCTTCCATAATAAATTTCCCAACCACCCAAACCAACTCGTTTCTAACCTGGCTTCTCCTTCACTACCTAATAATCCTCCTAGGCGTCTGAAAAGAAGATGGCCTCGAGATCTTCCCCTTTAGAAGTGTTTTTGGAGTTCTATCAATGGTTACATTCCCCACATGTTTGTATCATGCCATAATATCACTTACAGCAAATATGGATACAGATGTAAATAACAATAAATAAATTATTTTAAAAAAAAAGAAACATTTTTTCCATCCAGTAGGCTTTACATTTATTTTTATAAACATATATGAGCATTTTTTATTCAGATTTTTATTGTTAGTTAGTCTAAAATTACAGTTACCATCATGATTAGCAATCATATATAAAAAAACAAAAAGTTAAACCGTGAAAAAGTTGGTATTCCGTTTACTTTGGAACAAGTTAATAATATACTAGTATGTTTTTAATGAGGGCGATTAAAGGCAATATTGAAAGGTCGGCAGGTTTTTGACCTAAAACTGAAAGCTGAAGGATCAAATTAAAAAGTATTTCAATTAAAATTTAAATACACTAATAATATAAACAAATCACTACATATTTTTATAAATTATTTATTTAATGATATTTAGAGCTGTGTAAAATTATATTCACAGCTATTAAATTTGATATTAGATTATATTGGTATGATAAAGGCATGTAGAAAAAATACCCATTGGTAGCATTCTAATAATATTTCCACATTAGAAGATCTCGAGGCCATATTCTTTTCAGGCGTATCGGAGAATTGTAAGGATTGCAAGATGAAACAAATTAAGAAACTGGTGGGTTTGGGTGGTTAGAGAGTTTTTAATGGAAGGATTGATATCTGGTTCGGGCTAGATCGGTTATTTATGGAACATTATGGTCTTTATTTGTGACAAAGTAAGGAACATTGAGGATTTTACGAAGGATTTTGGGTTGTAAGGATTGAATACGAGAGGAATTCGAAGGTTTAGAGGAGCCCCAGAGCTTAACTCCGTATTTCCAGATAGGTCTTATTATAGTCATGTAGATCAGTCTTTTGTAACGGATTGTAAGTTTGGACTGTTTGTCTAGTAAGTACTGTAATAGTCGAAATCGAGTTGCAGTTTCCTGTCTTTTCTGTCTAGTGTGGGGATTTCAGGTTAGTCATTTGTCCAGATGTAGTCCCATGTAGCGGATCTGTTCGAAAGGAGTAAGGGCAACATTATTAAAGGATACTGTAGGGTAGATAGTTGGTTTACGACGGGTGGTTAGAGAGTTGATAATAGAAGGATTAAAATCTGGTTCGGGCTAGATCGGGTAAATATGGAACATAGATGTTTTTACCGTTTATTTGTGACATTGGAGCATTGAGGATTTTACTAAGGATTTTGGCTTTAAAGGATTGAATACGAGAAAAATTCGATTCACTACACATAATACATATTTATCCTTATATGGAAATTTTAAAAATCCAATTCTAAATATATTTTGATCACAAAACTAATATTTTTAGTTGATTTTATTGTTACCTAAGGCCTATTTTATTTGTTTTATTTATTTCTTTTTATCAAAAAACAACAATAAAATAGAATCGGAAATAATTTGATTCTCAAAAATTATTGTATAACCAAACAAGAATTAATGAAATTAAAATTTATTTACTCATATAAAGAAATAACATCTAGATATTTATATTGGTCTACATATATGTCCTGGCCATATTTAAATATTATGTCAAGCATTGGACATCTAAATTTGTGTTGGGAAACGTTTACTTAATAATAATAATCGCTTAGCGGATCCAATGGTTCCTTGCCGATACCACCAATCTGAATAAATCTTTCCAGTTTTTTCCCTCCAAACCCACATCTCCTAAACCTGTTTTAACGCAATCCTCCCATCTACACTTCGTTACTAAGCCGTACAACCTTACATGTCCATCTTATACACTGCAATGCTGTAACCTGAATTATATTTACTTGTTGCAATCCCCTCAATTAAGCCTTCTAAATTCTCCGGTTAGATCAATTTTTTTCGATCCTAACATTTTACGAAATAATTTATTTTCAAAGACCAAAAAAGTCACGTTTGGTATCCGTAAAGGGAGGGATAATAGTTTCGTAAATTTTAACTTTTTTGATGTTTTACGGAATGAGCAAGCTAAGCAATTTCGAAATTGAAAAGTAACAAGAGTTTTACCTTACTTTTATTTATAATTCAAAGTTAACTATTTTATTATCCAAGAATATAAATAAATTTTCATATATAGAATTTTGCTACAACACTTACTTGACAAACGTTCTAAACTTCCCATTCACTACCAAAAATTAGTATACACTACGATAATCAGACCAATTTGGACATATGGAATTGAGCTCTGGGGACCCACCAAACCATCAAATTCTTCCCGCATCCAATTGTTACAATCCAAAATCCTACGTAAAATCCTTGATGCTCCTTATTAC